>NW_008618098.1:0-45679 GCF_000691845.1 Merops nubicus
TAGAGTCTGTTTCCGTACGTCAATTATGCATTGCACACTTCTATGACAATCGTCAAGGCCAATTTATTCAAAACAAAAACACCAGGTATAATAGACCTTCACATATCTGAGTAATTGTCCCTTTGAAAAGGGTTCTTAAAATAATAGATGTCAGGTTCTTAGTGAATCTCATTGTTACTGTGGGCTACAACATCTGAAGTTAGCTTTTGTATCTGATTGCTGTCAGGCTGTGATTGAAGTCAAAACATCCTGTTCTGTCTTGTCTTTATGTACTGCAATCAGCTCCACAAACCTCTGCAACTTGAAACACAGTTAAAATCTACTTTTATACTTTTCTTTCATCTAAGATGGACATAGTAGTAATCTTAACTGACAGAAACAAAGCTAGCATTATTTTTGCAAACAAATGCTCAAAAAACAGGAGGAAATATTTTTAAAACAAAAATCCTTAGAAAATTTGCCAACTAGTTCTTCAACCATTATGATGGTGGTTCTGCAAGAAAGCATCAAATTGCACTCAGAACTTATGTCTGGGGGGAAAAAAAATTAGCATGGGGTCATTTCGGGAGGAAAACTGCATTTCACTAGCGCTTCTGCTCTGATGTCTTCTCTGGCGTGCACAGTGAGAGCTTTTTGAGAGGGGAGTGAGGAAGCTCAGACTCCTGGGGTAACTGGAGCAAGGATTAGAGCTGGAGTGTGCTGCAGTGCCCTGCACAGTGGTCCCTAACTGCACCCTGACCTTTCCCACACTCTCCCCGTGGGGTGTTCCAGTATTCCCACAGGGAACATGTCCCTGAGGATCTGATGCTCTCCTGCAGCTGGTGCTGGCCTCTCCCTGTGTCTTACTGGGGACCTTGGAGCTGCTCTTCAGAGGCAGCTAAGTCTTACTATTGACTCAGTTTGGAAATCAAGAAGAAATCTGGTATTCCAAAGTTATCTTATCTACATAAGATAAATTCACTGTCCTTTTCATACAAAATTAAGCAGCCAATTATAATTTGAGCTGCTGACTTTTAACACATGAAGAAGCTGGGAGAGCAACCTGCTGTTACAGAGCAGGAGGACAACTGTCAAATGAGAGGTTTCTGTGCTCTGATTACCACATTCCCTCAAGCTGC
This sequence comes from Merops nubicus, assembly GCF_000691845.1. Classification (NCBI taxonomy): domain Eukaryota; kingdom Metazoa; phylum Chordata; class Aves; order Coraciiformes; family Meropidae; genus Merops; species Merops nubicus. Next base: position 1,119 of record NW_008618098.1, read on the forward strand.
ACTCAGAGCATTCCCACTTGGCAGAGGCACTGGGAGGATCTGATCCTGCTATGTGCTGATCAGGAGGGGAACGATGAGTACAGCTGGCCAGATCCTCTCCTTGGTCCCACCAAAGCAGTGTTAATCCACCTTATTTCTCTCTCCCACACTTTCTCATAAGCAGGTGACTGATCTCATTCCCACTCCAAATAAAAGTGTTGCCCTGTGGATTGGTTTTCAAGTGTGTGAAGTGTAAATCTTTTATTTTAAAGGGGAGGAAGCCCCCAAATCCCCTTCCATCTGATTGCTTGTCACTGCTAGAACTAGAACACGGGATCCGCAGTAGAGCTTGCAGTGTCTCTAGCTACTTGAAAGCACAGCTGCCACATCTGCAGATACAGACCAGATTGCTCACTCTTCTTTTGAAGCCTCTGGCCTGCTAGCTGTAATACAGACTGATACTCATGGCTCTTTGTTTGGGCAACAGTTTGTGGATAGGCATCCAAACACACAGCAGCCATGTGCTTGCTACACAGCTTCCACCTCTACCTTACTGGAACAGCAGCAGGCTCTGGAAGTGGGGACCAAGTTATTAACTCCAGTTCCTGCATCTTAGGAAGTCTTACCCATCTAAAACAAATTGAGGGGGTAGGAGAGGGACAGGCAAGAGTTACATATAGGCAATTGAGATAAAGTTATAATCTCATGAGGTTCGATAAGACCAAGTGCAAGGTCCTGCACCTGGGCCAGGGCAACCAACATTACCAGTACAGGCTGGAAGAGGACATGCTAGAGAGCAGTCCTTTGGAAAAAGACTTGGGGGTACTAGTAAGTGAGAAGCTGGACATAAGCCACCAATCCACAGTGGCAGCCCAAAAGGCAAATCCATTCCTGGGCTGCATCAAAAGAAGCATGGACAGCAGATGGAGAGAGGTGATCCTGCCCCTCTGCTCTGCCCTGGTGAGACCTCACCTGGAGTCCTGTGTCCAGCTCTAGAGCTCTCAGCACAAGAAGGACGTGGACCTGTTGGAACATGTTCAGAGGAGAGCCACAAAAATGATCCGAGGGCTGGAGCAGCTCTGCTGTGAGTGCAGGCTGAGGGAGTTGGGGTTGTTCAGCCTGGAGAAGAGGAGGCTCCGGAGCGACCTTATAGCAACCTTCCAGTACCTGAAAGGGGCCTACAAGAAAGCAGGGCAGGGACTATTCATAAAGGGCTTGCAGTAAAAGGACAAGAGGTAATGGCTTTAAGCTATTAAAGGGTAGATTTAGGTTAGACATTAGGAAAAAGTTCTTTAATATGAGGGTGAGAGATCACTAGAATAAGTTGCCCAGAGAGGTGGTGGAGGCCCCATCTCTGAAGACATTCAAGGTCGGGCTTGATGAGGCTCTAGCTTGATCTAGTTGGAGATGTCCTTGCTTACAACAGGGTGGTTGGACTAGATGACCTTTAGATGTACCAACCCAAATGTTCTATGATTCTAAATAGGTAAAAGGAGTATTTGTGTACAAGACTGAAATCTGATTTGAAAGTGGCATGCAAGTTCCTGACATGAAAATCATACGTGCCTGTAAAATGCTCTTCTGAAAAAAATTAGAGGCTATATTATTTGGGCAAGGCTTACTCACTGCTCTCCTTTAAAAGAACAAGATTTGAACCAGGATTCTACTGTAAATTTTTATTCTTGTTGGTGAGCACAAGTTCCAGTGGGAAATGCAGCCTGCCATAATGTTTGTAATTTAGGGATGAGATAGGTCTTCACTATGCCACAACAAGTAAAACTTCAGAAAGCAGACTGAAATTTGTATGTAATTTTGGTACAGAGTTGCTTCTCATCTGTCTTTGTTCTTGGCTTAACATTAGTATGTAAGCGCATTGTTAACTTATTTAGCATTTTGTCCTCATAAAGAATCTATGTTATTTGTTAGAATGCTCCTACATTTTCTTTCAAGGCTGATCATTCTCTGGGTTATTGTGTTCAGCCTTCTGTGATGAGTCTGTCCTCTTTAGCACAATGTGCAAGGAGCAGTTTTAATGTATAAGGATCACTTCAGCTGTCTTACCCTTTGAATGAATTAAAGCTTTGTTCTCATGTCTGGAAACTTTTTTAAAAGCTTATGTGCATGTCTAAATGTTTCCAGTATCATTGCATTTTGGTTTTATGTTCCATGCAACAATTTTAATTGGAGTAGACTTTATGTTCAATTTTAAAATTATAGTGTTGGAGGATAATAACATCAACATTATAATTTCATTATCCAGCTTAAATTCTTAAAAATAATGAGTTTGAATTTTTGTGACAACTGATTTTCTGATATCTCACATTGAACGTCCTTACACTGAGTAGATACGTTAGATTTAACAAAACAGAAACCACTAATAAAACTAAATAAGGGGCACTGTGCTAAGCTAAAGCTACATCCAAGTAGTACTCCTAACACTTCAAAAGCCATTTCCACCACATTACTTAGTTCCAACTTCACAGAGCAGATGACAACTGATGACATTAACTGTAAAACCTGAGAAGATGGCCCCTGGCTTGCACAGCTGTTCATCCACTTCAAAGGAGTCTGTGCTGCAAGTTCCAAAGCATTCACAGGATGTCTCTGCAGCCAGATTAGTGCCATAATACAGGAAACACAGAAATGCACAATATAACTAATCCAATCTCATTTGTACAGAAAAGCTATTCTAGTCTAGGCTTTAAAAATTAAAACATCTCATTTTCATGTGGATCCTTGATTCCTATTAACAAGTATCTAGAGTTAATTATCTAGAGTGTCTAGATATCATGTTGCAAATTTAACACTAAGAGATCAGCATAAGTTGCATAAGATTGCTTTAGAGTTCACAGAAGACTGCTGAGAGACAGAAGACCCTCAGACAGAGAAGGTGGCTACAAAGAGGAAAAAATCCATTTTATTCTCACCCACTGTGCACGGGACAAAAAATAATGGATTTAAACTGTTAAAGAGAAGATTTAAGTTGAACATAATGAAAATGTTGTAATGGTAAGAATATGAAAAATGGGATTAGACTGTAGGATTGTAGCCTTACTATCATTTCAATTTTTTAAGAACAGCTTAGAATGACAAATTATTCTTGACAATTCTTTAGGTAAAGTTCTTTCTGCCTAAGGGAGTTGGGTTCAGTGACTTTTAAAGGTCCTTTCTAGAGTTATTTTGTATGATCTTATGATATCACAGCTGCAGATCTCTAGAGTTTCTTTAACATGTAGAAAATATCTGTATTTGAAAGTGATCATCAGAAAAGGGACCAATATGTAAGATTTTGGAAGAAAAGGCTTTATCAGCTCTATACAGCAACCAGGACCAGAAAGTTCATGCAGAAGTTTTGCTTCTATTGTATTGAGAGCATAAATAATAAGGTGAAAAGGAATGAAGAGAACTCCACTACACAAATTCAATTCCACTGCAAAACAGACATGATTTTGGACAGGGCAGCAAACGCTCTGAAAGTTATCTGGTCCTGAAGGAATATATGGTATGAGACCAAGATATCATTATCATAATGAGACGTACTTGCAAACTTCTGATTAGTCTCCAGCACCTCATCTTTCAATTTGAGATTTGATTCCTGCTGAATGAGTTTATTTCAGTTTAAGAGTAATGTATTTAATCTTTCAGCTGTTAAATCACTGAGGCCAAATATATCCACTTTCTTTTCCTTTTAACTGCCTGACAATTTTAGTTTAATTCCTGGAGTACAGTTTGTAGGGTATAATCACCTATAAAAGTTCCTAAGTAAAAACATTTTCAAGAAATACTGTGGTTGAATCAGAATCTTTTAAACAAGGAGTTTAAGAATTTTCAGGGCACATAATTTAATCCTCCCTATTTCAGACACTGTATTATCAACAGACTTAGCAATTTTTCAGAACTTGCAATACTTCTGATTTCAAAATTTATAGTTAGTTTTGAATTTTTACTTACTGAAACTTTTTTAAATAAAACAATTTTTGCCAGAAAAGCATTTAGAATACCTTCCTGGTTTTGCTGGGACAGGATCCCAGGCCAGCCATGGTCTGCAGGCCGTCAGCAGTCTGGAGTCAGCCAGGGAGCTGATCTGAGCTGGCTACAGACGTATCCCAGACCACAAACATCATGCTCAGTGTAAAAGGGGAGGTTTGCTAAGGAGGAGGATTCTTGCTCAGGCTCCCTTTTGGGCTCCTCCTGACCCTGCTCCTCTCCCTGCTCCTGAGGTCTGCCTTCCCATTCATCATGACCACCCTACTTCTGCTGGGCTGAATATAACTTTTGTTACTTTATACTGGCATTGCTGTTAGCTTGGCTGTTTGATTTTCATTAAATCAGGTTTCATTTCAATCTGTGAGTCTTCTCTCCTTTTTCTGATCCCCTTTCTTGGCTGGGGAGGTGTCAATGTGTGCTAGAACAACTGCTGTAGGTTAGCCCCAGATATGGGCTAAATGTGGACAAGTACCAGCCACTTTTGCAGTACATATTTTTTTTTTTCATTTAGATGGAGGAAAATTATTTCCTCGCATATTTCTCTTCCCTTTTTCTTCCTTTGGTAGCTGGGAAAGTAATAACATGAGAATTTTAAAGGCTAGCTGGTGCTATTAAAATTTTCAGGTAAATCAGTGCTGTTTTCCTTCTAATAGTTTTCTTCTGATAGCATTTTTAGCCGTCATTTCCAGTAATACATGATTCTTGTTTTCTTAAAAGAAGTGCACACTTACACTGATGTTTGTGTGAGGGGAAATACCACCTCATGAATATCTGTAATAGTTTCAGTTATCAAACATAAAACCTCATCTGTTTGACTAAAAGCCTGTGGGCCACAGTAGATCTCTGCATCTGACCACTACAGAGTTCTCCCCACCCGCTTTGGACACAGGGAGAAAAAACTCTCAAAACACTCTAAATGGAGCCTGAGAGAATCTGTTCTTAAAATTAAGTTATTTCATAATGGAAGATGACAGAATTTGTGGTGGTCAGGCAGGTGATATAAGCAGCCAAAGAGAGTCTTTCCTTGGCTGGAATGATGTAAATGAGACATAAGTCAGCAAGCAAAATGCCATCTGCAGGCCCTTCTAGCAGATAGGTTTGGGCATAGCATTTCTAAAACAAAACCAGACCCTTAGATTTTGCAGTTCATACTTTGATCTTTATCAGACAGTTGCTAATGAATAATTGTGTCTGGTGTTAAATGGATGTTTCTGAAAGCGTGCCTCTACGCACTACCTTGGACAATGAAACGCTGTCTTGAGTAATGCCCAGCTACCCAGAGCTGGGTTACTAGACAATACCCAATATCATTCTCAACACCACATCTTCTTTTAAGGCTCATATCAATACTCATGTCATCATGAACACCAACACATCTAATTAAAAAACCTTGAGTTGTTAAAATTTGCAGTGTAGGAATTTTCTGCTGGATGCTTCATAGAGTAAGAGAATGGGCAACATCTCAGCTTCTGCTGGAAAGGCTGTGGTGAGTGCACATGCTCTGTTCTCCACTCCGCACAGAACTGTCACCCTGCACAAGCTATCACTGTAGACAGTGTGCTAAAATTTGGCAGAGTTCAGATCAGGGATAGAGAGTGCATTTTTGTGGAAGGGTTATTGCTGACAACACAAGAACTATAAATTAGAGCCAGGAATAAAAAAAGACATTAAGGCCCCCATGGCACCATCTTAAAAGAATTTAATATTCTGAGATATTTCACTTTCTACAGTATCTACATGTCATTTATAATCCAGACAAAGCAATATCCAGAAAACAAATGAGGGGTAATATTCATTCTAATTATGCCAGATGCATTTATCCCTTTGTCATATTTATTTTTATATTGTGCCTTTAAAATATAAAAAGACAATAATATTAAAACACAAATTAAATTTTAACATTTTTTGCCTTCTGCATTCCTTCTGTTTTGCATAATAATTCCCAGCTGACATTTCAACCTGTCTTCTCACTTCTATTCCCAGATGACAGAATTATTTATTCCCTTGGCCAAACCCTGGGGGTTTCTTTTCAATCCTTGCTCAACAAAACCTTGGATTAAATGTGCAGGTGTTCAGAGCAACGGCAGGAAGAGAAATTAGAAGGTCTAACACTGTGATTGTGTAAATCAGGGGCACTGTAAATTAAGTTAAGGAATTAACTGGTTTTAGAGTGATGTATGTGACAGTCAAGAATTGGATTGATCAGTAGCATTCAAACAAAATATTATGTGACATTGACCAATTCTTTTTCATCACTGCTATGTTTTTCTCAGGCAAATTAAATTATAGATTAAACCCACCAACCAGTTCTTGAGTCAGAATACAGTTACAGACATTTTAATAACATGTTTCAAAAAAGACCCAAGTTGAAAATGTTGTAATTTATTTATTGGTGTTCTTTAATATTTCAGGCAGTTCAGATGATCATTTTTATTTATTTATAGATTTGAGGATTTATTAAATATGCCCATCATCTTTTCTGGATGAGTCTACAAAGCTGACATCATAAGGAACTTAAGCTGAACTGATGTATCTCACTACCAGATCTTCTTTCTCAGTAATCTTCTTTCTGTCCCAGTAATAGACAGACCACATAGTGCCCCTTTGCAGTCACAGGAGTCAGACCCTGTCTGGGAGTAGGAAAAGTGAATTTCCTTATGTAAGAGCTTTTCATGGAGCTCTTACTCAGGATTCAGAAATTACAAACTCTTGAATTGCATTGTCCAAAGGATCTATCTAGCAGAGAAGAACAGGAGGATGGGGAAATTTCCTACTCTATCTGGAACTTCATATCATCCTGGGCCTAACAGGCTAAGAGAAACACAAGGAATTGATCCACGTTCACAATGATGCTGAAAAAGTGCTGAGCCTCAGCCAGAGGCTGGCTTAAGACCTGGCTTATTCCCTGCTTACATCTAAGAATAATCCTTGCCTTCATCTCATAAAGGACAAAAATAATGCAAGAGCTTGTCAGTGTATTTGCCATTTATTGCATAATCTTTTTTTCTCAAAAAGTGCTATCAAATCCTGAAGCTACCATTTCCCTGTTTAGATGGACTGGCACTGGATCTGCTGTGACAACTTCAAGTTTTGCTCCTATTTTCCTAAATATGGTTCTTTAGAGACGTGCTGAAAAATCAGTAGTCATAGAAATTAAGCTAATAAGAAAGACTAGTTTAAAATTACACTCCCAGAATTATTGCTGAGCCAAAGTTTGATGCAAATTTCCATTTCTGTTTTTATGTGCTCTATCTCAACATCACGCCAATTTTTCACATCTGTTCATGTTAAGACAGAAAGACTATTACCACATCCTTCCCTTATGCTGAAAATGACCTACTTGAGACACAGCCCAGTCTACAGCAAAACCAGAGCAAGCCATGATGAGCATCAGGAACCCCACACAATGTCAGAAGTTCAGATGAGCAAAGCCAAATGAGCATAGCCCATGACACATCCCATATTATAGTTATCCTCCTGTTTCATAGCAGTTTGAAATAGTCTATAAGACAGCTCGCAGGAATGATATTGGGACTTGCTCATCTAACCAGTGAGCTACAAACAGATGTGCATGAAATAGGAACCACTGCCATTGACACATCTCACATGCCAGACGGTGGGGCAAAGTGACTCAACCTGACATAAAGAGGAAATTGTGTGTGGCATGTCCTTCATTTCAATGAGTAACGTGTCACTTCTGGCCCAACTTTTCATCTGAAACATCAAATGCTATTTGACAGGACATGCATGTGATTTCTGGGGTGGTGAAAGTCTGCTTAGAGAGATATATATACACACACACACACACCAAGTTTAATGAGAAGCACAGTGAGTATGTAGCAGGAAAATGGATTTTTAAATGTATTCTTGGAATTCCTTATCAGGACTTTAGAAAATTTTTTTGGTTTAGTACACAATGTTGGACTGAGATTTCTTGTAACTACTGTCCACAAGCATCAACAATCACATTCTAAGGGGTAATTCCCAGTGTTTCTTTCTTACAATCATTGGTTTGCTTCCAACAGCACTGTTTCTGACTGACTGGACTGAAAACATTGTTTTACATTGATGGGTTCAGAAGAGATAATGAGAAAGTGTGTGAAAAGTGAGGAGAAACAGTGAACCATGCTGGTATATGGCTGTGACAACACAAGACTTGGAAGTGTCCCCTGGTCCTTGATCAGAGGCTTCTGAACAGTGGTGCTTGCTCAAATATCTGGCTACATTGCAACAGCTTTCTTTTTTAAACTCAAGACTCTAGATCAGAGATGAAATTGGCATTTTACAATAATGACAAAATCACAGAGCTCAGAGACTGCTGCAAGTATTTCATAAGCTCCTTTCACGAAACAATTTCGCCGGGTAAACAAGTGCTCCAGTCGCCATGGGCAAAGTTATAATGATGTGGATGAGAAGAGAGTCATCCACAGGCACAGATGGGCCCATCCTTTCACTCCTAACTTGTGAGTCTATGAGATCCTTTGATAAGATGTGTACAGCATTGTGAAACAGGCTGACAACCAGTGAGAGAGATAAGGAGGTCAGTGCACGGAATGCAGCAGTGCCCTGTACATCTCCTTGCAGACAGCATCTAGCCTAGCATGAAATGAAACCAGTGAAAACAAGCAATATTTTCTTTAAACTGTAGGCAGTGTTCTAACTTCACACAAAGAACTGAATCCTAGTGACCTTACTTGTGTGATAGATTTCTTCATTCTGTTAAGATCTCTAAAGATAATAAAGAAAGAAGAATTGCCCAGATCCTCTACCCAGAGCAGCCCTGGGTCTGAAATATAGAGATTGAAGCAGCAAAGTGCTTGCTCATGTGCTGAAATGAATGTGCCCACTGGTGGGCTCAGTAATCTCCTGTAGTTTACACAAAGTTTTGTGAACTTTGCTAGACTTTATGTGAATAAAAAAAAGCGCTCTTTAAGAACATATGCTTCTTCCCAGCTTCTCAAGTTAGAAATAGGAGAGAACAGAATGATTTCAATTGGTGACTATGAACATCTTGGCCAAGAGTAAGCTGCAAAATATCCACCCACCTCCTTGTTGCTCATATATATAAAAGGCCTATAATAAACAGAGAAATCTGGGGAAAGGAGGTCTCATTGCAGGGTAGCACCTCAAATAGTTTGTACTCAATAATTAACATTTTTCCTTCATGCTTTGAATTATCAGATATTCCCAAAGCATATGCGGCACAGAGCAAAGCAGATTTACAATGCTTACAGGAACTTTATTAGTGGCAGCATTTGCAATATGCATGTAGGCAGAAAGCCAATGGGTACCAAAAATTGGGTCAGGTTTTTTTTTTTTTTTTTAATTAATCATGCTCCGATGTTCATCAAGGTTTTACTTCTGATATTCAAGTTTGCAAGTCTTGGCCCAGCTGCCAGGATTCAGAGCTTTAGTTCAGGTACCAGAAAGTCATGGATATTGACTGCATTAAACCTAAGAGTTGACTCTGAAGAGACCTCATAGCTCTGCCAACACGTTCAGAGACTGCACTGACTCCTGAGGTTCAATGTTCTGCTCTTCCCTAGTTTACACCCAGCCACAGCTGTTGGACCTCTCCATTGACAAGTGTTCCCCAAGCTTCACAGCTGCTCTAACCATTTTCTTGTTGTAAGCTTCATGTGAGAGGAGAGCTATGGCTCCAGGACAGACGGTCTGGTTGTGTGAGCCAACCCTACTGCTGGCTGCTAGGATCTCTTCTACTGATGATTCCCAGATCAGACAGCTTTTGTGACCACTAGAAAAAAATAGGAGGGAAACTGGAAACAACATAATTTTCAGTCAGGAACTGCAAGACCCAGAAACCGTGTATCATTTTCAAATCATCAGATCTCAATGTTTCAGAGAAAATTCTTTGAGGGCTTTCTGATTCACGGGGTACTGAAAACATCAGCATTGCAATCTGATATAAAATCTGATCCTAAAAAATGTAAATACCCAATAAGTCAGAAATCAAACCTGTCTGACAGCTCTCCAGTTTTAACATCCTCAATGCCAGCTACAGAATTTGGACTTCTGAATAATCATGCTATTGCTTCCATATCATTCAGAAATAAAGGCATCGTGACCATGCAGACAGGTCATTAAGCCAGACAACTCTCCTTTGCTTTACATCTGTTATTTATTTACAAAATAAAGAAATATTTGACATAATGAGATGTGGTTTCTTAAGGACATGCACTTCATCATACACTTGCTCGCAGCTTCTTAGACACCAACATCAATATTTGCTTCAAAACATTTTTCTAAAATGGCAGCATTAACAGCTCTTTATGCTGATTCTCTGGTGCCTAATAACAATCATGCTGCAGACTTTTTCTTTGGCCAGTTCTGTCACCCATCTTCCCCACTTAGTTCTCTATGTTGACAAAACCTGTGGCAATATGATTATATGGACCTGTATTCCTCTGCCAAATTTAGCTGAAATTTGCTCATGGGTTAAAAAAATTACTGTGAGGGAGAGGAAACACAAACAAATACACAGATGGCCCCATTACTTGTCTTATTTCCTCCTGAAGATAAGCTTTAGAACTGGTGATATACCAGGCTAATGTCGACCAATATGCCAAGCAAATGGGTCAAAGTGCTTGGAGCATGCTAACATGTTCCCCTAAAATCTTACAAGTGGAGTCAATGTTCCAGAGCACTTTCCCAAATAGGAAAGTAGTTTGTGAAATATGTTAAGAACATGTGCCCCTTGAAATTCAACTGTAGCTTTTAAAAAGAGATAGATAGTCTAAAAAAAATGAAGGGCAAATACAGTAAGAAGTACAGAAAAGGAACCATTTGCCAACTGAAAATAGCACAAAGGGACCATCAAGCTATGTGAGTCTGCCTGGGTCACTGCTTCCTGCAATGAAATACAGCAGCTATTTACATCTGTCGCCATTTACAGGACATATTAAACTACAAAATAGTCTTGAGGTAATGTGCAATGATTTCCCTCCCCTGTTAAAATTGTCTTTGAACAGCTGTCATATAGTTATTAAAACACCCTATAAGCAAGAGATTAGAAATTACCTAGGCACAGAAATAATTCTGCAAGTTGAGAAATTATTTTCTCTTTCTGAATGAGCAATTGAATGTTAACAAAAACCTCTCAGCAGTGTAAGAGTTTTGGCTGCCACGGAGTTAACTTTCTTCATAGCAGCTGGTCAGTGGCCATGTTTGGTATTTGTGACCCAAGCAGCACTGATAACACACCGATGTCTCAGCTATTGCTGAACTGCATAAAGGCCTTTTCTGCTTCTTATCCGCTCCTGCCAGCAAGTGAGCTGAGGGTAGGTAAGAGTCTGGGAGGGGACACAGCTGGGACAGCTGTCCCCAACTGACCAGAGGGATATTCCAGACCACATGACATCACACTCAGCAACAAAAGCTGGAAGAAGAAGAAAGAAGAGGGAACTTTTGAAGCTACAGTGTTTTTCTTCCCAAATTACATGTGATGGAGCCCTACTTCCCTGGGATGGCTGAACACCTGCCTGCCAACGGGAAGTGATAAATGGATCCCTTGTTTCACTTCCCTTGCATGTGCAGCTTTTCCTTTACCCATCAAACTGTGTTTATCCTCATCCAAAAGTATTCTCACTTTTGCCCTTCTGACTCTCTTCCCCATCCCAGTGGGGAGGAGCGAGCAAGCAGCTGCTTGGGGCTGAGCTGCCTGCTGGGTGGGTTAACCCACAACAAGCAAGTTCTAGTCCATTCATCTCGCTGAATTGACTCAACAGCATGTTTTCAGCTGTCTTAGAAACAACTGTTTGATTATATTGAACAAATAAATGAAAGAGCTGGAATATGTAAGGAGGGTGTGCCATGAAGTAGTCTTTGAAAGCAATATATATGCTCTGATGAAAAAGATCAGAAACAGACTTCATGAAAATTGCCTCAAACAGACAGAGGCTCATGTCATGCCAGGTTCCCAGATCCTACTGAATGTTCTAGACATCAAACAAAAGTGAGGACATGAGTTGTCATTTGGTTATCTTTTTTTTCTTTTTTTTAAATATGGGCTCCTTTATAAGTCTACATTGGACATGGCTCTGACCTTTCAGGCTCCAGAATTGGAAGAATGTGTCAAGGGTTAGGGCTGAGCTGGCCACTAAACAAATGACAGATGCTCTCTATTAACCCCTCTCCCTTCCCAAAAGGAAAAGAAAGGGAATAAGGGAGAGAGACTCATGGATTGGAAAAGAAAACTAGAACAGCTTTAATGAAAATAATAATAATCAAATGGAATATCTATAAAAGCAATATTGGACCCAGCACTGTGATGGCAATTACATCACTGTCACCACTGATGCTGTGGAGCAGGCACTGGGGAAGTCCCAGACTGAACGCCGTGGCAGATGGGAACTGGATTCAGGAGCTGGATTTTGGAACTGGATCAGGAAAACACAGATCAGGATTGAAGGCAGAATGGACAGAGTCCTCCTTGGACACTGGCCATTGATGAAGAGAATCTGACCCTCACGATCCCTCAGCTTTACACTTAATATGATGTTTACAGGATGGAATTCCTTGTTGGTCAGTTTAGGGTCACATGGGCTGTCCACTCCTCCCTGCAGGTGTGACCTCTTACCTTGTGGCACTCCAGCATAGTACACAAGGTTTCGCAGTGACCTTGGTCGCTTAGGAGAAAGTAAAAGCATGAGCCTTTCTGCACCTCAGTCCTTGGTAGTAACTCCAAACATGGAGTGTTATCACTGCTACAAGCAGACACTGCAAAAACATGCTGTTAACTTCAGAAAGTGCACTTAGTTAGAAGAGATTTAGTTGACAAGTAAAATCCCTGAATAAAACTAGTTCTTTTCTAGCTCAAAGTGGGACAGAGTGTTTGGCTGGTGAGTCCCAGGGCAGCTCTGTGCAGTCTGCTGCTACTTGCAGGCTGAGCAGCCCAATTACAGGCAACTCAGGGAACAAGGGAAGAGAAATGGTCTCAGAAACTTCAGCAGAAAGATTTGGGCTTTGGTTCCTCATCACTGGGACATCTGCATGTAGGTCTTCTAAGAACCCCACACATAATTCCCCAACAGCAGGGAACCTGGCTCCTTCTAGGCTTTTTTGAGCTGTAATTCATTCTTGGCCTCATTTCAATGAGAATTGAGGCTTTCACCCAAAATATCACCTTGTGGCAAGGACACTCTCATGGATTTTGGAGCTGCCACTGCAGACACACAAGGAACAGAGGCCTCCTGCACCTCATATGAATGAGCATATGCAGTCAAAAGGAAGGCAAAGTCTTTGCCCACATGTAAACTTCAGCCTTTGAGTTCTGCCGCAGCTCTAAATAGACATGGAAGCTAAATACAGGCTTCTCCATACACCTCTCCCTCTGACACTTCCTATTGCCTGAGGTCTACCCCATCTTCTACAAAATCCTGTGGAGAACAGCCTCCACCCTCAGGTCTCTATCAGCTATTCATATATCTTCATATTCTATGATCTATTCAGCTAAATTAGCACTGCAAACTTGCTGGTGGAGCAGGACACCAAATGTGGGGAGGGCAGTGCTAAAAGGCACAAATGCCAAAGTTTGGAGATCCAGTACACAAAGAAATACCACAAGCCCAGAAAGGAAGTGTGGCAGAAGGCAAACTGGACTCTGGTCAGTCCTAGAGACTTCCTTCCAGATTCTTTTCAGTTTTCCAGGCAACCATCCTTGCTGTACTTCCAGGATGTGTTTATTCCACAGCTGTTTATCCTTTGAGTTTTCTGGTTTTCACCCAATCACAAATACCTCCTAAACAGGACAGAAAATGGTCAGTTTGCACTTAGCTGGAAAAAGAGAAGTGCAACTTTGCTGGATATTCCTCGGACTCACAGCAGAGACATAGCATAAAGTCCTCAGTGATGTGATTCCTTCACGTTAGCAGGCTGGGGAAGCACTCAAGAGAAGCCCCTGTTATAGTAGTTCTAGCAGTTTCAAGCTTATCTTTGGGCAGAAGCCTTCTTTATAATTTCTGCCTTCTCTTTTTACTTGTACTTGCCAAAAATCTTGTGATACTGTTACCAAGACTCTACAGTGCTACTGTTGTGGTTTGAGGCTTGGGATGGGGGCGTGACCTTCCAGCAACTGGGAGGACCCCGGGTGGGGGTGAAACCATTGTATTCCCTCCCCTTCCCACACACACGCTGATAAGAGGCAGGGAGTGGTTTCTTGTGTCACTCCTGCCTTGGAGCTCGGAGAGGAAAGTTCTCCTTTCACTCCGTGGGACCCTGGAACCATTTCTGAGGGTTTTGTATATTTTATCTTTTGTATTATTCCCCTGATCTTTATATATATTATTTTCCTTACCTCCCTTTTTCGTTTTCTGTTCCTTGTTGAACAATATACTTCATTTTTTTTTTAAAAAAGTCTCTCTCTCTCTCTCTCTCGAGGGGGTGGGGGAGAGGCGAGTACATAGTTCTGTTCCGTGTGGGTCCTGCCCTGAACCCCTTTTTACACGGAACCAGGACAGCTACCTAAGGGCAGGAGCTAATACATCCATAGCAATTTTTTGCTGGATGAATGGCCTATTGTTCACACTAGAGATTTTTTTAACCCTCACTAATAACAGCCAAAAGCATTTAAAAAAGAAAAAAGCACTTGAAAGCTTGTCATTTTCTGCCAAATACTTTACACAGAAAAATAGATTTTGCTAATACCAGTTTTCCCGAGTGTCTCAATTACCTGAAAACCCTGCTCAGTTTAAATGCTACAAGCAAATGTTAGAGAGGAAAAAATCTTGTGAAAGCTGCCAAATTTAAAAGTGCAACTCTGGAGCCTTCTATGAGGAGGATTCAACAGCCTTTGAAGATCTAAAGTTTGTCGCTTAGGCACAGGTTGTTCATGTAAGCTCCAGGCTGTAGGAGTAACCAGCCTGGCAAATTGTTTGCTGTGTTTCTGGGATGGGCTTGTTCTAACTGCACTTATACCGAGTTCTAAGGAGTGGCACAAGGCCAGCCTGCTTCTCAGATCTGAGTACCACGTGTCCATTTACAGGTTAGGGGATGGTGTGTCAAATTTTAATACCCACACTTGAATTTATTCTTTGGGATTCACAGCAATTCCACATTTTCCTTTGTTGAGATGAATTAATTTAATCTTGATGTGTTTCATTATTACAGTGGATTATGAAGGACGTATGATAGCATAGGACAGGAAAGGTCACACTTTAGGCAAGTGCAGTTTGCCCATCACACTGAAATTTGTTTCCTGTTTCCTGGTTTTGATAAATACACGTCAGGTCTAGTCTCTGGGCAGGCCTTGCACAAAGACTGCTGCACTAGCTACACACTGACACAGAACAGGCAGAACATGCAGGGCTCCGTTCACACTGCTATGAAATACCAAGTGAAAACACCTACATTTCTTACATGTAAAACCACCAGTCATAGGCAGGTCTGCTGAATATTTATAGAGCTCAATTTGGTTTTCTAAAGTCTTTTACATTAGTAATAACAGGGTTAATAATTTCCCTGTGTATATTCAGCATAAGCAATATGCTCTCCTAAGAAGAGGACCAACAAAACCTTGTGTGGGATGCTCAAATCCTTGTAAAACAGTTTCAGGAATTAAGATTTAGAAGGAGTGGGTGGCATACTGAGCCTCTACAAAGTGTGAGCGTAGCTCTAGGGATGTCTGTATGACAGAGTATTTGTTGCAACCTGGGCAGGCGTACCTGAGCATCATCTCATCTCCTTTGATGCATACCTATGACAAAGAAGTCATGGAAACAGTGGCTTCAGTGTCAGCTAGATGGGGTAGATGGTCACTGGCTACCTATCCAGCAGCTACATGATACAATAAAGGCTGTGCTGCTGGGTCTGGGTCACCAGACTAGCTGGATTGACACATACACAGGAGCTGCAATCATCTCTTCTGTTGTGACACAGCTTTTGGTGATGTGCTATGCTGTCCTGGTTCGAGCTAAAACACAAGCAATTCAGTGCCTGTTCAGTGATTTTACTTCTCAGCTAAGTCTCTTCAAAGTAACTGCACTTTCTGAAGTTGGTGGCATGTTTTTTTTCACAGTGTCTTCTTCTAGAAGTGATAACACTTGATGTTTAGTGTTACTATCGAGGATTGAGGTGCAGAAAGGGTCCTGCTTATACTAGGCAGACCAAGGTCACTGCTAAACCTTGTGTACCATGTTGGGGAGCTGTAAGTGAAAGGGTGATAAGTAAGTAAATACTGTCACACCTGCCAGGAAGAGCAGACAGGACAGGGGATCCCAAACTGACCAACAAGGGATTCCATTCCAGATACATCATATTCAGTATAAAGCTGAGGCATCACAAGGGTCAAGCTCTCTTCTTCAATGGCCAGCATCCAAGGAAGACTCTGTTCATTCTTATGTCTTTTATCTGTGTTCCTGATTCCATTTCACATCTGCCACTGAGTCCAGTCTGGGATTTCCCCTGTACCTGCCCTGCAGTATCAGTGGTGGCATGATCATTATTGGGGGAGTTCAATATTGGGTTTGTATAAATTTCAGTGTATGTATTTAATATTTTTTCTTATTAAGGTTTTTATTTTTTCTTTTTACTGTTTCATTAAAGCTGTTTTAGGTTTTTTTCCCAACCCATAAGTCTCTCTCCCTTATTCTCTTTACCTTCCCCTTCCAGGAAGGGCGAGGGGTTAATAGAGAGCATCTGTCATTTGTTTAGTGGCCAGCCCAGCCTCAGCCCCTGACATACGCCTCAGCCTTTGTCCTGGATGTGGGGTACTCTGTGGCTCTACCCAGCCACAGGCATGGGAATCAGCTCATTTTCAGTGCTGTGACAACAAAGCAAGAAATGAGGCACTGGTCCATATTCCCCTCAATCTTGAATCAAATCACCTACTTACAGCAGGAGCTTCTGTCATGTAGCCCAACATAGTCTGTTTAATATTAAACAGTTTGTGCAATCTAGATATCATCTCTCAGCTGTATTCTCAGAGAAGACAAAGAGTGCACAAATAATATAGTCAGTCTGAGTTCTCACTACCTCTTACACCACAAAGGGCCAAGCATTCTGCTTGTTCAGCAGAATGCTGGCATTTCAGTCTCATGGTACTGAAATCCTTAGGCAGCTCAAACCTCAGTGGTTTAACTTTTGCTCCCAAAGAAATACCTCTTGTATTTTTCTATCCAGTACAGGGGAGAAATGGAGAACCAGGGTAAATAATACACTATTTCATAGTGACCTATCATTATTCTTCAGGTTCTTAGAGTCTACACTGGTGAGCAATAGCCTCCTATTTCATGCAGTTTTATTGTAGAGGAAGGAATAGTGGTGACCATCATCCTCTGTTGCATCCTTCACGCCAAACACAAAGGTTATACAGAAAATTAGAACAGCTTATTCTTCCTCCATCCTCTTTTTTACAACAAAATTGTTGCTGTCATACATCAGTTTATTATGGGATCATACATCAATTTATTAGCTGAATTACAGAATAGGATAGTATTCCTCACAATAACAAAGGACTGGATTTGATAACTGAATAAGCCTTTTCCACTCTTTGCTTACTTTCCTGCTCAACAATTTATCCCACGCACTGTCTGGTCTGAATTCCATGGGGTTTCTCCACATACTCAGTTTACGTGAGAAGCTGTATATAGCAAATAAAAGGTTCATTAAACATCGGAACTTCCTGGCCTTTTCTTTGCCTTCACTCTCTCCCTTTGATAGCTGAATGTACTGCTTTACTTATGAAAGCCAAAGTGCCCTGGAAGGAGGGAGGCAAACCACAAGCACGTGCCCTGCATACGGAGAGCAGCGAGTGCAGCTCTGGCAGCACATCTCATTCCTGACCCCCAGCACCTCTGCCATGGGCACGTCTGCAGGGCTCATCGGGGCAGACCTGGCATGCATAACAAATGCCCTGCACCACGCTGCAGCTATGACAGAATCATCTACTGAGCAGTAAGCTTCTTCTCTGCTTCACTGGAATGTGAGGACATGGGTCTTACAAAACAAAATGCTAATAGTCTGTGTCATTCTGGCTTTTCCTCCTCAGCCTCTTTGCCTGTCTCTTGAACCTGGTGACACCTGCTTACGTGTATTCAGTGAACCCAACAGTCCCACACAGTCTGGTCTAGATTCGTTTCTGGGCTGAGCTGAGCAACATGAATAAAGCTTTGTATGAAGATCTACGGGAATCCGAAGGTTGATTTTAAACCTGAAGCTGGGTTACAAGGATAACATGACCACATAAAGTCTTGTGTTCTGTCTGGTTTAGAATGGAGCTCTTGCATACCCATGGAAGCATTTTGCTTTAGTGCTTTCAGATGAAGAAATCTTGCATCATACAACTGGGCATTTATGACTATGCATACACATACATCCCCACACCCTGTATTTCAACCAATAATAAAAGCTTCTTATTACTAAAAGAGCTACCAAAGGTCACAAAGCTAAATGGGATATTCAGACCAGCATCATTTAAAGCTTTCTGATTCCACACTTCCCCAGCACCTCTTTCAAATTCTGCTTAACTATGTGATATTTTCATGCAAGTTTTACTGTAGTTGTAACAGAGCCAAAAATATTAGAACAGAACTAAAACCAAAAACACCTTGGATGCTCATAATTTACTGTGCTATAATAATTGTGATTTTTTTACATGCATTTTTTAATCTATTGTATTTTAGGAATGATTCCTTGATGCTGTTAAAGCACCTTTGTAAATTTAATGTATTCACTGTGAATTATTAAGCTTCAACAGCATAAATACTTTTTAGAAAGGTTGATTATTGATGTTTTAATAATTTTAAAGCACAATGATGAACATAAACCTAAACTTAATATTTCATGTCATCTCTTCACAAAACAGTGCTTTTGCCTAGCAGCATTAACACTGTTCAAGATGAGTCTCTTCTGCTAGCATACCTGCAGGAGCTGAGCAGGTCTAATTGTTCTATTGTATCAGAATATTTTACATTAATGTTGGGAAGTTTTGTATTATGTTCTGTTGCAACTTTCTGGCACATTCTCTGACTTCAAGTGGTTTAATAAGCTGTAAATTGTAAAGCTGAAGGAATATAAGCTGTGTGTTTTTCAAAGCTTATGTTCTGTGCCATATCTACAAGCTTGGGTGTGGCATGGCACAGTTTGTGTTTCTCTGTGTCAGGGGCTGCTGCTCAGGAGAAAGATTCAGTCCCAGACAGGAGGAAACTTAGAGATGTTGCTTAGATCCTGCTGGCATCATCACCAGCAGAATCAGCACAACTCTCAACTGGTTTCACAGAGTCACAGAAGCACTATGGTTGGAAAGGACCTCCAAGATCATCAAGTCCAACCTCCATTCCAACATTTCCCTAACCGCTAGACCATAGCCTCAAGTGGTACATCTACTCAGTTTGTTGAACACTTCCAGACTTTCTAGAATTTTCCTCATCGACTAGACAGGTCACCTGATTGTAGAAGATCAAGTGGGTCAGACAGGACTTGCCCTTCATGAACCCGTGTTGGCTGGACCTGATCCCCTGCTGTCCTGCACTTGCTGTGTGATTTCCCCCAAGATGAACCGTTCCATAATCTTCCCCAGCACCGAGGTCAGGCTGACAGGCCTGGAGTTCCCTGGATCCCCCTTCCTGCCCTTCCTGTAGATGGGCATCACATTGGCAAGTCTCCAGTTCATCCTGCTGAGCAGTCGTGCATTGACTGGTACTGACATTTCAAGAGACAGGAGCTTGCCATCCTCTTCCTTCTCTGCCTGCATGAATCTAGCACCACTAGGAATCCAGATGTACAAGATTCTGTGCAAATTAAATAGTATTGCTACTGGAACCACCATAAAAATGGAACTTAAAGAAGCTTCTACTGCTAGTTGCCTTTAAAAGGCTCATAAAATGTAGCCTTTTCACTGAAACTACAGAAAGGCTTGTCTTTTTACATACGCTCAACCACCGTCAAAATCACCAGAGCGCAGAGGATGCTTTCTGATTTGGCACACGTGTGAACTCTCCCTGTTGGTTAGTTATCATGTTAAGCAGTGACATGCCATGTCCACTTAGAGGGCTGTAATCACCCCACCTAGTTAGAGAGCAGAACATTTATCTTTTCTGCCTCCTTTTTTAAACCTCCAGCTCTGTTTCTTTTGAGTACTGGATACCAAGGGTTTTTTCCATGTAAAAAAAAAAAAAAAAAATTTAGGGCCAGTTCAATGTTCTGAAAATTACTTCTAAATTTTCAGTTAAGTCACCAAAATGAAGTATTCACACAGTTCTTGTAAGTAACACACCAGAGGAGAGCTCTAGCAAAGGCAATGCCTGTGTATGTCTCAGCTTTCTGAAGAAGCTCTGGGATGTTCTTGAAAACATCTGTTTAAGTCCATTTGATGGTGTGACAATGGAAAATGTGTAGTGATCCATGAAGAAATGTTTGAAGAGGAACTACTAGCAAGGAGAGGACGTCTGAGTGTCTTTGGAAGTGAGACCATGAAAAGCTTCACTCAGCACCTCTGTCTGCACAGGCTCACCAGGAAGCTGTGGGATTTCCCAAAATCAGGCTCATGTGATGACTTGCTATTTGAAGAAACAGCTTGGGAGGTATGTTGGCTCCTCTACATGCAAACTAATTCTCCAAATAGTCCAGTGGGACAGATTTCTGTTCCAATTAAAGAAGTCTACTTCACAGGAGATGAAGATGGCAGTAAATGTTCTGTCATTTGTATCTTGGCTCACATTCAGGAGTTTTTGAGGTAGCATTTCTGAGTAGTTGGAATGCTGACAAAATGTATATTGGTTATCTGCAATTACTTTTGAATACATAAAATGAAAAGACATTCTCCTCGTATCAGGATTTTTGTGGAGATCTTTGCTATGGGTCTTGCTGTACCAGATGGGCAGTTTCATTGTGGCATTTGCTGAAGGTGGAGAAGGTGTGTGTCAGCATTGTACGGTTACCTACATGTTCATTCCATGCTAAAGCTGCTGAAAAATAGTGGCATTTGGGTTTCTAAATCAGGTTGTATGCTTCTAAAAATTCTGAGCTTCCCTGACACCAAGCAGCAAAATCACAAGGCTGGTTACTCCTTAATGGGACTGTGACACACCACTTTATTCACCCTAAACTTCAGGTTTAAAATGCCCAATAGTCCTTCATTTTTCTAATAAATTCAGGAGTCAAACTATTGAGGTCAGTAATGGGATTAGGTTCCAACTGATCTGAGAGAAGAATCAAACTATTAGGTTTTGTACTTTTGACATATTGGAAAGATACCCTTTTAGAAGTGACCATAGAGTTTCACCCAGAAATAAAAAGTAGTATAGCATTATTCCTGTGTTTCATGTGGGAAACATGTTCCAGATGACTGTGAGTTGTATATGCTGCAATTGCTCATCAATTCTGCTTCACAGGGGTGGTCTGTAACACCAAATTTGAAAACAACACTTCCCCAAAATATCATTTTGCTTCTCCTGGTTTTAGAATGTCCTGGCTTCGCCCCTGTATCTAGCTGTCCTAGAAACACCTGATTAATGCCAATTGAGGACCAAAATTTATTCAATCCTCTTTCAGACAAAAATCTTGCTGCCCTCCTGGAGCCTGTCACTGGCATTAGGTGTGCAGCCCTGCTCCCTTGTTGTGTGATAAAAAGCCATGCTTTTCATTCATAGTAAAATGTAATAAAATAAAGTCTCTAAACAAACCCAGAGGTGTTTTGATGATCAGAGGAGAGTGGGATTAAATTTTGTGTCTTGAACAATGTGTCAGTATCCAGCTGCATGCTTTGCAGGTTTGGATACACAGGAGACTACTGCAGACAACTTCAATAGTATGAAATTAAATGACAGGCTGACGGGTCAGGCTTAGAGATTTAGAGTAAATGGGGTTACATTAGGCTGGCAGGCGGTCACCAGAGGGGTTCCTCAGGGCTCAGTTTTAGGGCTAGTGCTCTTTAATGTTTTTATAAGTGATCTGGATTCAAAAGTTGAATGTACATTGTTTGCTGATGATACTGAACCAAGGGGAGCATGGACTCCCTCAAGGGTAGAGAGCCGTTACACAGAGATCTGGACAGCCTAGAGAGCTGGGCAATCACCAGCTCTCCAGTGTGAAATTTAACAGGAGCATGGGCCAGATCCTGCACCTGGGGCAGGGTGATCCTTGTTATACATACAAACTGGGGCATGCGAGGCTGGAGAGCAGCCCCACAGAAAGAGATCTGGGGGTCTGAGTTGATGGCAAGTTGAATATGAGTCAATAGTGTGCCCTGGCAGCCAAAAGGGCCAGCAGTGTCCTGAGGTGGATGAAGCACAGCATAGCTGGCCAGTTGAGGAAGGTGATTGTCCCACTCTGCACTGCACTGCTGTGGCCCCATCTCAAATGCTGGGTGTGATTTTGGGCATCCCAGTATATGAAGGACATCAGACTATTAGAGTGTGTCCAGAGGAGGGCGACCAAGATGGGGAAAGGTCTCAAGGGCAAGACTTATAAGGAGCAACTCAGGTCACTTGGTTTGTTCAGCTTGGAGAAGAAAAAGCTGAGGGGTGACATCATGAGTCTACAACTTCCTCAGAGTGGTCAGTAGAGGGGATCTCCGGCTGATCTCAGCTCTCTGGTCACCGCTGATAAGACATAAGGAAATGGAATGAAGCTGTGTCAGAAGAGTTTCAGATTGGACATTAGGAAATGGTTCTTCACTGAGAGGTTACTTGGTCACTGGGACAGACTTCCCAGGGAAGTGATCATGGCAGCAAGCCTGTCAGAATTCCATGCTCTTAGTCATATGGCTTAGTTTTAGGTATTCCTGGGAGGAGCAGGGAGTTGGACTTGATCCCATGAGTTCCTTCCAACTCAAGTTATTCTATGATTTTATGAGACGACCCTGAATCAAGAAGTGTGAAATGTATCTCAGTTTTATGGGAAATTTAAAGACCAGAGGGTAAGTGCAGGACTATTCATTAAGTCTGCAGTGATGCAGTCTCCAACCACAGGGAGGTAATGCCTGTGTCTCAGCTCTGGGGGCAATAAAACACCTTAACAGCTCTGCCCAGCCTCACCTGTGGCTTACACCCAGACCCTGCCCATGGCCCAGGAGCCTGGTTTAAGCTCAGCTCTGGGCCTGTAGTCCCAGCTGGAGCTCTGCTGGAAGAGGCCTGGTCTTCAACACAGCTGGGTCTGGGTCCCTCAGCTTCAGACCTGCTCCTGACCTGCAAGGCTAACTTTGTAGTGTGATCTCAGAACTGCTTGACCATCAGGGACTTGTCTGATGATCTGGACTCTGGGCTCACCTTGGCCATGCTCCCTGGGTCAGCCTCTCTCCAGGTACTGTGGGGGTGGGTGCTGTTGAGGCCCCTGCCCTGCCAGCTTTGTTATGCCCCAGCCCTTGCTTTGCCCTGACACCTTCTGAAAAGGTATTTGCACCTTCATATTGCTTGGCTTTTTTTCATGTCAGTAAAAGACTGATAATTAGCTTTATTCTCCATGTTAATTCATGGATGGACAAGTTTACTACAATTGCTGAACTCTATCCCTGTGGCTAAGAGTCTTGATTGTTTTGGGGTTGCTCAAGGTTGTGAAGCCAAGGATGTGTTTGCAAAACTGAAGCTCAACAATGCACAAGCTGCACTGGCAGGAAAGGAAGGAATGAAGCCTGTTCTTTTTACCTGTGAAACTATTCATGTATGCTTGATGGAATATATGGCACTTAAAATGCAAGTGCTGTATTGAACTCTGTTTCTCTGGAGGAAAAGAACTTCTCAGTCTGAGTGATTTGCCATATAAATAGCTGCTACTTAGAGAATCTCTCTTCCTTTTGCACTTTTGCTGAAGTGGTGACAGAGGTAGACAACTCAAATCACTTGATCTGAGAGTATTCCAGCTTTGATATATCCACATGTACCAGGAATATGAGACACTTGTTATGGGGAAAGTTAATAAAATGTATTAGCCCATCTTTTAGAAAGACCTAAGGAATGTGTGTGAACACTTGGCTGATATTTCTCATCGAAGAGCTGATGGCCTGTGTTTGGAAACTTTCAAAAGCTTGCTGCCATAATAGGCTACATCAAATTGCTGTTTTTCAATGCCCTTAAAAGCAGAACTCGTGGTGTAATTATTTGGCTTGAGCTGGTCTGGTAATAACCACTAACCAGCACAGTGCAGCCCCAGCACCGCACCTCTGCTGTCTTTCCTGGCACTGTGCTGCCTGACCTCTGACCAAGGCTGTGGAAGGGAAGTGCCTTGCCCTTAGGGGAAGCTCAGGTAACCTTACTGCTAAAACCTTTTGTAGTAGTGCTGCAGTCCTTTAGACATCTGGAGAATCATGCTAGCAAAATCCAGTCTGACTAGTCAATGTTTGGGATGAGAATAGATTTTCCTTCTCCACAAAGTCTCTTCCCGTGCTCCAGGAACGGGCTGGTCTCACAGGGAGCCAGCAGCAAGAAGCATCCTTTGTCTCTCTCCACTGGATAGCAAAGTGGCTTCAGGGATAGAGGTCTGCATCTCGCATTGCTGAAGGAATGGCAAGAGACTTACAGAATGCAGTGTGTGTTTTAATATGATCAACATTTTGTTCCCAACAGGCATATAGACACTAATAAAATACTGAACAGCTTATCCAATCTGCCACAGCCCCCCTAAACAAACTTTACCACAGGCAAAGGAGGAGTTGCTTACGAGGATATACACCTGCTGGAAGAAGTTGTGTGGTTTCTCTTAATGAAACCTTCTCTGAAGAGCAGCAGTGGTTGTAACGCTAAATACTAAAGTGCAAAATATTTCTCATTCTATGCAGGTACTCCACAAAAAAAAATATGATAGTGTTTCTCAGGGAAAGAAGAGATAATGGACTAAGAAAAAGAATAGAAGATAAGGAATGAAAGAAGTAAATAACAAAATCCAATGTTGAACTTTTCCAAAGATAAGCATTAAAGTATTTTCAGTGATATGTATTTTCTATAGACTGTTTTAAAAATGCTAAATACAGAGTCTTTTGGTTTTATATGGATGTTTGGAAGAAGCTCAAGGTATTGTTTTGATTGTGATCAGAAAAAAACTGAATCTGAGAGGCAGGTGAATCCTGCTGTTTGATTTATAAAAAAATGCTGACACATTTTTGCCAGACTTTATCAGCTTTACAGCAGAAGTGATGATACTTGCAATGGAGCAAAGGGAGAACTATCATTTCTAGGAAAACTGCATCCTTAATTTATAGAGCTGTTTCTCAGAAAGGTCACAGATTTTTCCCAGGGTAAAATCCATGTGCTTCCATGGGAATTCTTCTGTTTTTCTGTGGTCTTGTCTATGACTGTTTATAACTCTGTTCTCTCTTCTGCATTTTTTGAGAGATCAGAAATCACTGATCTAGACTTATTAATGTCCACTTACATTCATTCTGTTTTCAGGGTATCTTTTTCCTACTTCCACAATACCTTATTTCAATTCTGCTATGCAACAATGTTTTTTACTTTGGCAGGAGCATCACTGAAGTCCAAAATGAAAAAAATTGAGCATTGGGTGATATGGATTCCCCCAGCTTTCATTCTTGTTCTAACAGTCTGCTTTCCTGTGCTATCTAATTGCTCCTCTGTGGTGTTCTGCACCAATCAAAGTTCCTATAGAACTAATTTAATTTAAATTTTTAATTTATAAGTACATGAGGGCTGATCCCTGAACTGAGCTCCTGTTGCACCATGTTAATTTATAAAAACAGAATTGCCTCTGTTTGGGTTTGGGGGAGGGAATAGCAAATGTGCATCATCCTTGCTAGAATCCTGAATCTAGATTGTGCCACTTATAAGGCCTAATTTTTCTCAATGTGCCCATAACTTTCTCTTTCACATAACAAAAAAATAAAAAAAAGGAGAGGAAGGATTATGTGGTGGTGATCATTAGCTCTTCTCAAAGTAAAATGCCTGTATGAAAGGTGTTTGTGGAGATACTGCCATCTGTGGCTAAAAAAATTCAGGTAGCTAGGGTTCCAGGTAAGGTGCAGTAGCAAAACACTGCAGAAGACTGAGAAACTGAATTTCAAGCTAGAACCAATAGCTGCTGTTGTAACTCATCCTAATGCATGCAACAGTTCCTAATTCACAAAGTTATTGTCCAAACATCATGCACTTGAAGCCATAAAGAAAATGTCACATTAGAAGCAGTGTCCAGAAGAATTATTTGGAGAACACAAGGCCCAGGATCTGGAGTAAAGTGAGATATATAGCATGATGTCTTCAAAGGGACGCGGGCTCAACTGAAGATAGACCATGGAAAAAGGAAATAGATTCCTAAGAGTTTGTCATACAGAAGGATGCATTTTGTTGTATTTGCAAGCTGTTTGACATTCCAGTGGTGCTTCTCTTACCAATACCTTTTTAATAAATCTCCTGGTACATAGTGAATGCAACACCATTGTCCGAAACAAAAAAAATAAACTAAAAACCCAAAGGCAAGTCTTGCAAGACATTTAATTCCTGCAAGCCTAAGGAGACATGAATTTGAAAGGGTACAGGTAATACCTCCCTAAACAAAATCTGCTTTTCAGTTTACGTGTTGAAACTCTGAGTGCTCAATTTGCTTCTGATTTGCAGGGAGAAGAGCCAACCTAGTTTGCATTGTGCTGGCTACCTAGGTTTCTGTTTACAGCTCAGACCATAGCAGAGGTGATTGGAAGGCTCTTACTGACAATGCATTTGCTTTGTGGCCACTTCTCAGTTCACAGGTAAAGCACTATAGGCACTAAGACTTGCTCTTTGATACCCCAAGCTATGTCCTGCTTCTGTGGCTCCTGGTGCCATGACCTGCAGCACCCCACTGCAGCATAAGGGCTAACAGAAACCCAGAGATCATGTTGAACCCCGGGGTTTTCTGACAGAAGGTATTGGATAACCCAAGACCCTAGACAGATCACAAAAAACCCCCCAGTATTTTATTCTAGCACAGAGCTGCTAGATGTTTGTTCCATATGTATATCAACAAATTCAAGTCCTTGATCTGGCCAAGGCTGTGTCATATGAGTTTTATTTAGTCTTCTTATTTTCCAGGTTGCTTGATCAAGGTCTGTTATGATACTCTACCTTTTCCCCATAGCTTCTCTTAGCTTCTTACCAGCTTTCAAAAATTATTATCAAAATGTCATCTGATTGCCAACCTTTAAGCCTCAGCTGGGCAAGGTGGGCAGCCAGAGCTGAGGGCTGGGTCATCCTTTCCTGACAGGAAGATCTCTCTAAACTCCAGGTGGGCTACTGCATGATTATTTTATCTCCTTCCTGCTGTGATCATTGTTGATTTTCACTGTACTCTTACGCACTGGCCACACAGTCATGGTACCTGTCTCTGCTGAGAATGATGACTCCTTATTTTTAGCCTGGATGTCTGTTTTCATTAAAGAGGAAGTGAAACTGTATAAAATTTCTCAGTAATACTTTGTTGATTATGAGAGTAACAAGACTTTTCAGTGTGTGCTGATAGCTACACATAACATGTTAGAAATTATAAAACATAGAACTAACATAGTTCCTGGACTAGCCTGGTCTGTAGGAAGGAACCTAGAACCCAGCACAGAGAAAAGACAGTTTGAAAGGCTAGGCCCTGTCTGCACGACATGGGCTAAATTCTGCCTCAGATTGACACAACTCCCTATCTACAGATGCTCTTCAGCTTAACTGTGTTGGGAAGTTAGATTCAAAACTCAGCAGTATCAGGTAGATTCAGAGGAATTTAGTTTTTTTTTTGTCAAGCAGTAAATATATTGAAACTGAGCTACATGATCTCAGGTTTGCCTGGTTTTAGTTTGCCCTGAGCAGTATGGTCTGACCTTACAACTGACCCTGCTTGCAGCAAGAGGTTGGACTAGATGAGTTCCAGAGATCTTGTCCAACTCAAAATACCTTATGGTCCTATGATATTGGCTTTTGAGGGATCAAAATTATTTATTAACCCAAATTAAACTCAGTAAATAATTCTTCCTGGAAAATGGACAAATGCATTTTCTATATATGGTTAATAAACCATTTTCAGAATTGTTTATTTGAAAAACTTAAATTGCTTCATTCATATTTTCTAAATTAAAATTTTCATTTAAAACCCTATTTTTTCATTTAAAACTGAACCTAAATTAGAGGAAAATGCTAAGGGAAAAGTCTGGAATTTAAGAAGCCCTAAAGGGAATTGAGAAGAACAAAATATATATATATAAAAAATAAATTCTCAAGAGTAGTTGAATTTTCAGATTAATTTTGCCACGTTTGTCCTTTTTCTTATTTTGTATTCTGTCACTACATATGTAATCAATTTTAACTGCCAGCAAGGCAGACTTATTAATGCGAGTCATAAATAGTGAACGATAAACAATGTCCTTCCCCACGTTACAGTTCCTGTAAGCTTTGCTACCAGCTTGCTCCTGGCTCCCAGAGACCCCCATCCTCGTCCTTTGGCTGGCTGTGCCAGCGGAAGCTACCACCCGTGTCCCCCAAGGAATAGGTGCTTCACTGCAGAGGGTCACTGGACTTTTGCTACTGAAGCCAGGTTTGAAAACTGCTGAAGAAAGAGCTTCAGTGGTTTGATAATGAAAGCTTTGTCTCTGCTAGAGGAAGAGAAAACTACAGCCAGGGGTGAGATTTAAAAAAAAAAAAAATACTCGTGTTTCACCCAAGTTAGATTCCTGAGTGTGTTTTAAGTTATCTTGATATATAGTTTTATGCATGCAGATCTCTGAAGCAAGTGCTGAGAAAGGTAAAGTACCACACAATCCTGACTTAATGGTGGGCCATCAGTTCACATGGGGATTTTCTGCTTTCGAGCTGACACATTGTGTCAGATTCAGGCCAGTAAGAGTTTAGGATCTCTGCCCTGCCTTCAAAGATTCCCAGGTCCCTGTGTTTGTCCTAGTGAATCCAAGTTCAATGTGTCTACTGATTAGATCTGACTGGTTTTGGTTTCAGTCCTTATTTGATTTAATAATGCTTTTCCATTGCCCATGTGCATCTTGGTGCACTCTCAGAGCTATGCATTTTCTTTTTTCCCCTGTTTGCATATTTTTCTCAGTGAAGTTGGGGAATTTCTGCAGGACTTTGCTTTGTTGCTTTGAGTGAGATATTTACTTGTCACAGCAGCAGCCTGAAACCAGCAGCTTATCTCTCACAGGCTGCTGAGGGAGGGTGTAAAGGAAGTCCTTGTGACATGACAGAAGCAGCAAAATGCTATTTTTTGTTTAAAATCTTAGGAAGTGCTACTGATCATGCTTTGAATGAAACTGTTTTCTCCTTCTAACTTCAAAACGCAATTCTTAACTACATATCAACCCTGGAACTTTTTTCCTCAGTCACTCTGAGGTTGGGGGAAAAAAAAAAAAAAAGTGACACTTGTCCAAAGCCTTATACAATCTATTTTTCCTCTAACCACAAAACCTGCTTTCTGTTTTGTTCCAAAACATCTAAATTACTTTTTTGAGACTTACAATAAATTCACCCTGGGCATTGAAAGTAAGATTTTAAGAAAACTAGAAGGATTCAAGTGACAGAATAGACCAAGCCTTTACTGCAGGTTTCTTGAAGCAAAAAATATATTTCCCAATTTGACAGAGCTCTTCTGCTTTGAGGGTGAGTACGCTCGTGACTGGCACATATATAAAAAAGGGTAAATATTGTCATTGATGTACATGCTCATGGGCTTGAGGTCTTATCATACTTACATATTTCACAAGAATTGTCATAAGAATTTCATAAGAAGTGTCATAAGAATTGTTACTGTGTCTTACTGCTTACGAACAAGAACAGAATGCTGTAGGTTACTTGGAAAAAGATGTGAAAATACTTCAAATAATGTTCTAAATAGGTACCATCAAAGCTAGCTTTTGGCCTTCTATCTTGTGAAGCTAGATGCTAACCACACAAGCAGGTGGAAATCTTTAGTAACTTCTCTGAAATCTGCTAAAACTATTTATCCTAGGATGATTTAGAAAAGACTGTTTCTTGAAGTATGCATTTTTCTTTCCTTCACCTGAGGGAGTTTTTCACCTACACACAGAAAGGTGCTACTTTATTCAGGAAAGAAGAAAAATCTATTTTTTATTTGAAGATTTCTTTGGCAGAAAAGAAAATCAGTTGTGGAGTTGCTCTTAGGATCCTGTGGGAAATAAAGGAACAGAGTATGCTGAAGGGGGGTTAGAGGGGAGAAGGAAAGAAATGTCTTCGAGTACGTGTCACTGTATTATTCCGATCTAGAGAGGCCTTTCCCACGGTGATGCAATCCAGTCTATTTGAGATGAGCTAGCACCCCCCTGAGGCGCAAGTTTGAACTGATAGATACCAAAATTCGGGGGTAGCATAAAGAGCATAGAAGGGAACTATTTGCTTCTGACCCGTAGTTGCATAAAAAACAATTTGCTGTGAACATTAGTGGCTTTGGGAGCAGAGTAGAGAGAAGTGTGCAATAAAAGATGAAACAGTGCAATGATTTTGGGTGCTCTCTTCACACATCTGTGTGCACAGTCATGTTAAGAGAAGATTTCAGTTCCTGTAAATAACTGCTGTAATGAGTATGAAGATTAATGCTATTAAGCTAAGAGTCCTTCTGAATTCTAGGGGTTTCTGAATACCAAAGCCTGCTGGTCTTAGGAAAGGAATTAGGAAGAAGCCCTTTTCAGTGATCACCTAGCGCTTCAGTGAATAATCAGTAAGAAGCAATGCACAGTGTTTAAAATTAATAGCTTTAGCTCTTCTTCCTTGGAAAAGACTAAAACCCAGCAGGAAACGCAGGATGATATGCAATTTGTGTGCATAAAACTATGCACGTAAAGGCTGAATGAATGTCTGTAGCTTGGATCACCTGAGGTTCACAACCTACCACCTTGGAAAACAGCGGCACTTTTGTTACACACCGTGCAGTAGTCAATCTGTAAGACCTATTCTAACTTTGTACTCCTAAATACATTGCTGCTTTCTGCCTTCTAGGACATGCTCAACATTTCCTGCAGAAGATATTCTGGATTTGCACATAAGCAAGCCATTTAGTGCCTGAAATTTCTCTGCATTATAGGTCAATAGGAACTCTTTAGTCAGCTTTTTTCCTTCTCTGTCTATAGAGAAAATTTCAAAACATGTCACTCAGCAGAAGAAAAAAGCTGATGCTCTGACTAGTTATTTTAAATTTGGGTCTTCACAAACAGAATATCTAACAGACTTCTTAATTTGTTATGCCACTCATTGGCTTCAATTCTATAGCACCATTTAGCAACAAGACCAGTTTTGCTGTCACTCTTGCTACCTGCTATGTTGTACTACTCTACTACCTGCAACCTGCAGTACTTGATGATAGCTTGTATGTTTTAATGAGTAGTTTAATTATAGTTTAAATGAACTCCATTTATTTTGGTATAGTGGCTTAGTATGCTTACACTGCATGCATTTTGCTGCCTACCACATATGAGATGAGGCATTGTTAGTTTTTTGCTCTAATTTGATTATACACACACAACATGAAGTCCTACATCTGTAACACATGGTGAAACAGTAACTGTTTCATCTAACACTAGATGAGTTCTAGCCCTTGCTTTTCAGTATATTTCTTGGGTTACCTCTGAGAAATTCTCTATTATGCTCAAAAGGGGCTACTTCAGTCTTGGACTACTCAAATTAACATGCCTGTACTTCAGTCTTTGAGACATCGTCAATAATTACCTGAAGTTGAAGCTGAGTCATTGAGAGCACCTTAAAACTTTGACTCCACATTCCTCAAACTTGGCTTCAGCATTGGTTACAAACTTTAAGACATAGACTATAGCCTACCAATGTCTCTGTCTACCTGTGTCCTCCTGTCTGGAAAATATTGAATACTGTCTCAGTGAATGCTGACAACTACATAGAAAGCATTAAGGTGGTTTGAAGATTTCCTTGTTTTTCATTTGTCTTTGCTGATGAAATATCCTGCTTCTACTCAATGATTTCCACAAGTATGATACTCAAGTCCAACACTTCCTCAAGTCCTCTTACTCATACCTTCCTCTGTGAAAGTTCTACAACTGTGGAAAAGGATCAATAGGTTACCTGCCTCCTTAGCAGCTCCTTTTTTTCCCACTTGCTATTTAACAGTCTTACTCAGAACTGCTTTTTTCCAAATTATGCATAAATTTGATAAATGTCAAAATCGTGTATTTTACATTGCTTATGCCTTATACTTTTCCTCTAAAACCAATTTGCCTCTTCATATTTTGAGCAAGGACAGGCCTACTACTCAACTGTACTATGCTAACCAAGCAAGCTCTCTCTCTAGGCTCTATCCAATGCAGTAATGCAGCGAATGCAGTAAGAGGAAACTGCAGTGAAAGTCACTGAGAAGCTGGTTGCTAGACAACTGAAAGAACAAAAGAGAAAATAAAGCAATCCATTTGCAGGTAATGTTCAAAGAAGTCTGAAATAGATTTCTCTACAGAAAAGTAAAAATGGAGTGGTAGACCGAAGAAAGCAACAGAAGTCAAGAACCTGACAAAGAGATCAAGGGAACTCAACACTTTAATTTGACATATTTGCTGAAAATGTCATATTCTTGTAGGTATTCTAGACTCAGTCCAGTACTGATTATTTCTGTTTCTTTGATCCTTCTAATTATTTTGTTTCTTTGGCTCTTACATTCTTCCTGCCAAGATAGCTTGTTGTTTAATTATGAGGTCATCTTTTTCAAAGCTGCTACCTTAACCATGCACTCAGAAAACAAACTTGGTATCTGGTGCAATAAACCAGATTTTGCTGTGACCAGCACAGAAAAGGACCACCACCCATAGCATCTAATTCTTCTCCAACCCAGTCTCCTATGTACTTCACAGGAATGACAGCAGACTCAAGCCTTTAGGTAGGATCGGACATACCAACCAACACTGTCCTTAAAACAAAAGAATCTCAGATACGGATGCAGTCTGCAAAGTGAAATCTCAAACTTTGTGGCACTCACAAGTACCTGCAATGCAAACTTAGGGTAAAAAGGAAGGAATCTTGAATATTTTTTAACTGCAAAATCTAAACCTAAGTAGTCTCAAAGAGCTGGGCTTTCTCAGTGTACGTTAAACCTGAACAATGCAGGCTGATGGCAACAATGCCCTCAATAGAACCATTCTTATTAGCACATTTTTACCACAGGAAACAAAATGTCATCCTTTCTAATCTCTAACATATTGAATCATATTTTCAGTAAGATAATTTCAAACACATTTCCTCTTGTAGCATTTTCATTACATTTCCTACAGATAATGCTTTATAAAATTATCTTACTTACTGTTATTACTATAGTCTCTGGTTCAGGAGCCAAACTCTTCTTAATAAAAGGAAAAAATCTGTTATACATGCCTTAGTCCTAACAGGAATAAAACCTTCCTGTGTTTAGCCTCTATTATCAAAGCTCACAGTGGGAAGTGACCAAAAATCCATAAATTAATCCAACTTCTAAAAAAAATCCCCAAACTTCTAAGCATGAGTCACTTCTAGCCTATCAAAGGGGACAAAATACCTTCAGCATTGCTTCTAAAGAAGTTATAATTACTTTGTTTCATGCGAGGAAAAGATTAGAAAGCTCATGCCATATTTCAGGGAAAAAAGGAAAAATAAATTGAATAATCACTTGTTAATGATAGGCTTTCACACCACGATATGAAAACAAATGTTTTTTGCGCTGTGGTGCATCTGAAACTATGGTGTGATAAGAGAAAACGGGAAATAATGTAAGCTGTTCTGGTATGGTACTGACCAAAAGAGAAATTTAATCCTGTTCTGTAGATGAAAAAGCTTTTCTTTTTAGCTTTGCACAACAGTAGCTGGTCAAGCAAGCAGTTCTAGGAGATAGCAAACAACTGTAACAGAATACAGATTTCTCAGAAAACCATTTGATGGTCTTCTGTATAGTAACTAGACAGTTAAAAATGAGTACATATTACACTTTCATTAAAACTATCATCTGATAAGCACTCATTTTTCAAGAGACCAAGAATACTGGTTAGGAACCAAGGCTTTGTGTTTTGAGAAACACTGCTGTGTTTACTCAGCTTGGATAAAATCTTAATGGTCATTAATTTGACATAGATCAAGTGGAGTAAAGTTTTCAAGGAGTTCAGATTTTTATTAACATGTATCTCTATAACCATATGCTGCGGTTTGAGGTTTGGGGGTGGGACAGGTGATCTCTAGGACCCAGGAGGGTCCCGGGGCAAGCAGTTTATTCCCTCCCCCTTCTTCTGGCACCTCTTTAAAAGAGGCAGGATGTGAGTGTTCATCTCTCTTGCCCTCTTGCTGTTGGTCTTGGTGTGCTGGAGCATCAGCGTGGCTGAATCCATGCGGTGTCTGAGATCCTACTGCCATCTGAGATTTGGGCTTTGTATATCTTGTGTTTACTTTGTATTCCTCCCATCTTTGTATATATATCTACCTCTCTTGCTTTCTATTCCCTGTTAAATAATAGACTTTATTTTTATCAACTTTCAATCTGTGCAAAGCCTCTCTCCTGAATTCCCTTGTTTATCTCTCCATCTGGGGAAAATTGAGGGATAGGGAGGGGGAGTACAAATTCTGCTTCTTGGGGTCCTGCCCTGAGCCCTCAAATGGAGAAACCATAGCTACTGAAGAATACCATGCTGCTTTTCTTCTATCTGTATAGATTCAGATCTGTCCTGGTTTCACTGGGACAGGAACCCAGGCCAGCCATGGTCTGCAGGCCATCAGCAGTCTGGAGTCAGCCAGGGAGCCAGACCACAAACATCATGCTCAGTGTAAAAGTGGAAGGCTTTCCTGGTCCTGTTGCTCTTCCTGAGGGTGGCCTTCCCATTTATTGTGACCATGGTATATTTGCTGGGCCATGTATAACTCATTTTATACTGGTACTGGTATTAGTTTGGCTGTTTTGTTTAATGCATTTTTATTTCTACCCAGGAGTCTCCTCTCCTTTTCCTGATCCCCCTTCTTGGCTGAGGAGGGTCATGAGGTGATAAAGCAACTGCTATAGTTTAACCCTGTATATAGCGTAAGTGTAGACAGGGCCCTTAAAAAAGAAAAACAAATCCCTAAAAAAAAAAAAACCAACAGGCTAGGTCCTGTTCTTTTACATAGTAAAGTCAGAGTATTTTTCTAGTTGTTTTCTCAGAATCTTTCTCGCTTACATTAAAGGCATCAGGAAATTTGCCTTCATGTCTGTGGAAACCATTTAAGATGTTTAATTGAAAGCCTGGAATGGCTTGCACAGT
Organism: Merops nubicus; assembly: GCF_000691845.1. Lineage (NCBI taxonomy): Eukaryota > Metazoa > Chordata > Aves > Coraciiformes > Meropidae > Merops > Merops nubicus. Next base: position 36,229 of record NW_008618098.1, read on the forward strand.
GTGTGCTTCAGCCTCTAAAAGAGCTGGAAAACATCTCTTGCCAGTGGATGGACCAAGAAAGATGTTACTTCCCTCACTGTTTATTTAATTTAGACTGAGAATATAGTTGAAGAGTTATGTCAGTTGTAGTTTCTTATTTATCTTCCTAATGCCCTAAATCTTTTAAATTTGAGCATAGTTCTTCACTTCTCTCCCTGGAGAATTCTTGCTATGTTCTGATGTACAATTTTGTTATCCACCGGGGCACATACAGCCTCTCAACCACCTTTTTTTTTATTAAACAGTATCTCTGAATAACTTATTTTAATCACTCTTTTTTTCCTGTTGGGAAGCTGTCAAAGCTAAAATCAAATCAAGTGAACACATCAGCAACAGCTAATTGCTATATAAAAAGGCATTGCTGAGATTTGATAGACCTGTTTCATGCACAGAGCATTGTTGGGTCTACCCTGCTCCTATTCAGGTAAAAGCCCAAGCTGTTTTTGATTTTAACAGGAATCATTCTTACTTGATACTCGTTTTACTGGAGTGCTTAATTAAGATTACTGGCCTACTACAACAGACCTCAGAGAGAAAGGGGAAAGATGCTGTGCCAGATAGCCTGGCCAAGCCCTCCCTGCCCTCCATCAGGATCACACTCAGTAGCTTTTCCTCCTGTCCTTCCCAACACTCTTGCAGGACAGAGGACAGGGAGAAGGTGGAAATGGGCTTTGTGCTGCAGCTCTTTTCAGTGTGTACCTTGGCTTTTCCAGTTCATACAGCTTCACCATCAATATACTGTTGGCTCGTAAAGCAGCTCGCTCACCAGTATGTAGTTTTCTTCACATCCAGGATCACATTTTCATCTGCTTCAGTGCTGTTTCCTTCTCGGACTGTCATCCTCGTCTCAATTGCTCCATCCAGAGCAGGAGTTCTTAATTTTATTTCCTGTCTTCTCTACCAAACTCTTATGATCATTTTTGTAATAGAGTCATCTTTCCTAACACTTCAGCCCAGAGGCTGAAATTTATTTATTCTCTGTCCAATCAATAACAAGCAGCTGAGAAATCACCTGAGGAACAACATTGTTTCATACCTTCTCATGTAACCACAGGCCTGTTGCTCCTCCTCGGGCTGTTGTAAAAAGCATCATGAATTTCCAATGGGCCCAAATCTTTGACTAGCTTTAGTTTCTTCTTTCATGAGTGACACAATTAAAGACTTTACTGTTGAAACAGTTCTGTTCATGTGAATTGGTACAATGATTTGTGTTTACAGTACTTGGAAGCTGCTTTACATGAAACTGTCTCACTACTTCATTAAGACAAATTCCTTCAGGGCTTAGGATGCCTATGGTCATAACGTGACATAAGAACAATTAGCCTCTTGTGATCCTGACTGATCTTCCTGGGAAATGTTAGTCATTTCAGAGACATTTCCTTCTATTCAGAGATGTTTTTCCTCAGCTGTTGGTTAGCTGTGTCTTCTCTTATTTTATCCCTCCATGTTCATCAACTCCTTTGGGCACTAACTGACATCCCTATAAAGCCTGTGTGGCAGAACCTGTGTCCACTTTGGCAACCATTCTGTAGTTTAGTTTCCAACCCAGATCTGCTGCAATGCACTCTCTAGCAGGTGAGCTTTAACAAGGCCCCAAAAGAGTCAATACAGAAGAAAAATATTGTCTCCTAAGCTTTATTTTTAATCATAGATGTGGCATTTTAATATTTAATGAAAATTGCCCACATGGACATCACTTCTTGTTCCATCAAACAGCATGAATATCTGAACATGCCTGAAATGCAGAATTACTGCACTCTTGAAGAACTGTAGAACAACTGAGATTGGAAGGCATGTCTGAGGTCATGCCATGCAGTTCCACTCATAGTCAGGCAACTTAGAATCTGAAGACTGAAGTCATAGATGACAGGAGGAATCTTGATCTCACTGAAACCAGTAGCAAAGCTTCAGGTTACTTCTGTTTAGCGGAGCACTTCACCAAAATTAATCTTATGACAGGATCTAAGTATTTGTGGTGTGGTTTAGTTTTGTGACACAGAGTTAAAAAATAACCTGTGGTTCCCAGTGATGACTTTGCACATCACCACCCCAAGCTGTCATTTTGCCTACGCTCTCAGGCAACCAACAGAACAACAGCCACCTGCAACTGGTGCAGGGGCACAACACCTCTTCACAAACAACTTGTCTTTCACTCCCTGAAGTTTGTGATTTCCCTTCCACAGCTGAAACAGTTCTTCCACTAACTCCCAGATTCATCAACATCTGTTGTTACAAGAGATTGAGAGCACTCAAAATAAATTCACAGTTCTTTTTTTCCAGCTCTTCTGAATATGTACAAAAGGAAAAATGATGCATCGAGTGAATGACCTCTTTGAAATGCAAATCAATAATAATTTCTGATATTAAGACACTGGAGTTCTGCCAAACTTTTTATAGAGGTGTGAATTGCTAATCCAAGCTAATACAGGACTAGATGTTTTGACAATAATGTTAACAAAAGCAGAAGATGTATAAAACAGGAAGAGAAATGAGTTTTCCTAAAAAAATGGTAATCACAAGCTAAAACCACACAAAATCATCTATTTAGTCTTGTTGATATATACATATGTACGGGTTTTTCAAAGCAAGTGATGGGGGACAGACACCATGTTGTCTCCAAGGTGTTGAATCCCTGGCATAGGAGTTGTAATGCAAAAGCCTTCCAAATTGTACTTTCAAACAGAACATACACTCACAGGATTTTGCCTACAGTAGAAAATGTAAATAGAGGAACAAATTAGTAGTAAAATTAATTTCTATTTTTTTATTGTTGAATATACCATATAAGTCTGGGGCTAAATTCCCTTCAGGTACTATAACATCATTGATAGGGGAAATAATTGATATTAAATTAGGTCCAACAGGACTTCTGCTTGCTCTCTGATATTTTCCACGGTAGCAGAGAAAAGAGCAGTCAATGGAGTCAAATACTTGATATTTACACATACAAGAACCTGGCCTCCTACTAATAGGATGATACATCTACATGAGTTTTACATTAGTCTTTCAGGTGCTTTGCTAGTGAGGAAGTATTGATTAATACCGGATAATCTATCTAGATCTCTTTGTAAATAAAAGGAGACTGGTTAATGTAGAGATGATTTCTCTAAACTCTAGTTTATTCAGGTCTAAGACCATCATATGTCATCAATATTTTCATACCTAGATTAAGATTTGAGGTAAATATTCTCTGTGACACTTCAGTAAAACTAATTCCTACTGGTTTTAAGAATACCTAAGTGTTGCTTGTGTTGAACATGGGCCCAGAGCCTTTCACTATTGCATGAGCAGGATTGTGTAACTTGATACAGAATGGTAGGAATAGTCATGATAACTAATTGCCATTTAGCTTCATTATCATTGTAAGAAGAATATCACCTTCTTCTGTAGTATCTAAATATGTGTTATTTTCTGTGGAACTATATTTAATGAAGCCATCACAAACTATTTACACTTCTTGTTTTTTCTAAAAAGCAATGTGAAAATGTTTTAGTTTTGTATATCTATAAATCCAAGGCCTTAGCTTTATACTATATATTTTTGTAATCAAGATTCACTTATTCTGTAGTCAGAATTAGACCATCCTAATGGATTACTGAATCTAATTTTTACACTTGTATTTATTCATCTCAGTGTCCCTTTTTAATTTTTTCCAAACACTTAAGTAACCATATTTCTATAGTAATGACCTTAATATTTCTGTTGTTTTGTAAAAATAGACTTTTATAACTTGCCATTGAAAGGTAGCTTAAAATTTTTGACCATGTTTCCATTCTTTGCTTGATACTCCCATATTCTTTTCAGATTAAATTAGAAGGGATGTTCCTTTAGCAACCTTCCATTTAATATCATGAGAGTTTTGAAAACCTCATTTGATTTGATTCAGCAATATGTTAAAGAAGTGGATCCTTTTAAAGTGTAAAAGTACAGTACCTAAGTCCTTCCTGGAGAATGAGAACATTTGGTTGACTTTTCATTATAATCCAAGGGAACACAACCTCACTCACCACTTTCAGTACATGTGATTTTCTTTGAAAGTCTGTGAAAATGAAAAAGAACTCTAAGCTGAAAGGCACAGGACCATTAAAGCAGACTGAGTATAGTCTTGTTAAAAGGTTCATAAGGAAACTTCAGGATATAACTAATGGATTGCATTGAGTTTCAAGTGTTTCAGTCTTCTAAGTGGATGAAGGTAGTGGAAGGACAACCTAGATCATGGTATACAAGACAGTTCTCAAAATTAAAATACTTTCAGCAATAATAAAAAGTAATCCTTTAGGTGTTTCAGTTTACTTCCTAAAAAAAACAGTAACAAAAGATATGATAGTATTAATCTTAGTATTTAATTTTTTTGAAATATGGTTCCTGGGTTTATGTGAAATATTAGTCCTACCATAGTCTGTAGTCAGTATTTAAGGAGCTAGTATCACCCTTTGTTTCAGAATTACTGTGAAATGTGTAAGTTTTCTTAAAGCATAATTAAATATACAGCACACATCAGTATTCTGAAGACAAAACTTTGTATCATTGCTTTTTCCACACTACAAGACAAATTGTCTTTTGGGGTCCTCTTGTGGCAAGACTTAATTATTGCATTTAATCTCTGTGGTAGTCAGGTTTAAAGTGATCTCCTTTCAAGTGTTATTTTCTGCAGTTTGTGAAACTACAAAAAAAAACAAATGAAAGACAAAATTATTTTTTTTTTTTTTAACCTACAGAAAAAAAAAGAAGTAAAAGTATAGCTATAGAAAATATATCCATTATATAAACCCATAAATGGTATTTCAAAGACTGTTTTTTCAAAGGATAAAATGTTAACTATTTAGAGAAAAATGTCAGCTACATTAGCTGGAAAAACAGAATTAAAAAACCCACTAAAAAGAAAACCAAAAAAAACCCAAACCAACCAGAAAGCAGGACTAAAATACTAGTATCACAGGCTGATTGCTTCCTTTGGCTTTTCATTTCTTTCATACTATTTGCCTGTTGCTGTAGTGTAACATTACAGCATTGCTTTCTATAATGATTTAGAGGAAAAATAGAAATCTTTTAAGTTATGTGCTTCTAATGGGAAGTTAAATATCCCAATGTGTCAGGCTTAGGGTGTTTTATACATCGGGGTCAATACACATAATACAAATAATGATAAGGCCATATAAACACAGTGGCAGATGCAGCCTTGGAAACCCAGACGTGCTGCTGCTGGACATCCCAGGGAATTCTGCTACAGATGAAGTAACATGCAAGATAAACAAGCTAATAAATGTATTTGTGGGGTTACCAGAGAAATGGATAGAAACTCAGGAGTGGGAGATGAAACTGAATAATTATGCAGCAAAATGCTACGTTGTATGTTTTCAAATTCAATATTGGCATTCCAAAAGAAAACAAGAATGTGTTACTGTAGACCTACAACAGGATATACAGATAGTGATTTGGAAGGATGCAGAAATTATTATTAATTTCAAATGAGACCCATTATTCCAACAAATAACATAACATGGAACAAATAATAAAGAGATTACCCACCAAGACAACTATTTCACAGGTAAATTGAACGTCAAGGACAGCTGGATTTTGGATAAAAAACTGAGCTAGAACTTGATAGTTATAGGGAGTATTTTAAAATTATATATTTTAGAATGTTATATTTTTGTAAGTTACAAAGTTTCATAATATTCTGAATTTTAGATTACAGCGCTTACTACTTTGCCTCTTCCCTGTGGAATTGTGAAGCTCCTGGGCTGCAGATGCAAAGTAAATTTAAATCCCTCAGGCTCCCTTCCATATTCAGGTCAGGAAGCTACAGTATACAACAGAAACTGAAACCCACCAGTGGAAACCTATCTACACTAAAGCAGAATCTGTGACAAAATGAACCTTGGATACCCACCTACTCCAAACTTCCTATTCAGAAAACTGTACGTCTGGGGGAGAAGAAAGTGGAATAAAGACTTACAAAAGAAACAGTCAAGCTTAATCAAAGGTCAGCTTAAGCAATTATGATGGAAAATCGATAGAGATTAGTTGGCTCTTCTCATTACTATATTTTTAGAAGATCAAAGAAGTCAAATACATGTAATGAAGGATTTGGGGGGTTAATAATTTTACAATATGTAGTTTTGTCTTTCTGTAGTGGTCATATTTTCATTCCCTCCCCATGTGAATGCTATCTTCTACAGTATTTTATTTGGACTTCCAGATAAAGTTCTCATTTACTATTAAAAGAACTGAAAAAACCGGTAGAGTATAATCTGATTGTACACAGACAGTAACACTTGTAAATCTTGCCTTGTTTGCTTTAGCTTCTCTTCACAAGTTTTGGGAACATCTGCTGTTCCACACAATGATTTGCATGTATGTCATTTCTGGATATCACTTTAGTCAAGGACAAGCTAATAAAACTGTAATACTTTGGTTACATTCAACCTTCAAATATTATTGATTAATCATAAAGCAACTTATCTAAGAATTTTCATCTTTATACCTCTACTGATTGTAACTGCTTCTTCCAGTTGCTGACCTGGTTATTACAACATCACCATACTGGTTACATTACTGAAAAGCAATTTATTGAGTCTATACTCTAGGCCAAGAAGAAAAGAGAATCTGACCACCTTTAAACGAGTGTGATGAGTCTCCTGCCTTCTGAAACTTTCAACTACAACTGTAAACTGACAAGGCAACAGACTGAACTGTTTGGTCTGGTTGAAATACCTCAGAATCCAATTCATCTCAGATGAATGCAATGTCCTTTTTTTGTCCATATCAAACACAGTGTCAGAAATAAGATACATACATTGTGACTACCAGGCTTAGATGGAAATAGGGAAGTCTAAATATCACTTGCATAGCATGCTGAAAACAATAATGTGGGGGAGCAAGTCCAGGAGAGGCTCCTGTCTGAAGTGACAAAAAAAACCAGCAGACATAAATTTGAATGGTTGAATTAAGATCTCTACGAACATCAGCAAGACTAAGTTGAAGCCCAAAAGTGGGTATGCAAATAAGGAGAATTGGATAAAATTCAATTAAGAAACTTTTAAAAAGGATGTTTCATGAGTCACTCTTATTTGCAGTCCCTGATCAAGCCTTAAGGTAAAGAGCACAAGGTGGGAAAAATACTGAGTTGTTCCTTCCTGTCACTCTGCCCTGTGTCTATATGAAGGGTCTTCCACAAATCAACTCATGAGCAAGCCACGGTGCCGGGAAGGTCCCTGCTGCTGATGCTCTGGAAGGCTGGTGTTGATGGCTGCGTTTCAAATGCTGAACTCCCTCAATGCACGGAACCAACACCAGAGTTTCCTGGTGAAGATCAACAGGCAAAGACCTGGAGCACGTAAGACACAAATCCTAGGGAAACAGTATCAGCTAAGTTGGTACCGGTGATGGACACAGGGCTCTGATATGCCCTGAGGACTGTCATTTACCTTTGCTTGCTGTCCTTCAGCTTTCCCAAGGCCAAGCTAGGAGCACACCTTTTTTTTATATTCTGTACAAATATTTAAGAAAGCATTTTAATAAGTCCATTAGTGAATACAAGTGAAAGTTGGTTTGGGGTTTGGTTTTTTTAATTATTTTGATGATGAAAAGAGGTGTTCCAAGTGCAGAGTGCCTGAAACACCTTCCAGTTACAACTGGAACACTTTCCAGTCTGCAGATCCCACATAGTGTTGTCTGAGTAAGACACAGAAGCCCTGACCATCTGTAGGACCAAACCCAAGATTTGGTGAGTTGACATAGTTGGGGAACATGAAAGATTGCAAGGGGGTGGGGAATCCCACAGCCACTGCAGAGTGTAACTGAACACCGAGATTATATATAAGTGAAGTATAACATTTGAATGAAATAACATTTTACTTTTAATATTAAAAGACTTTCACGGCATTACTGAGATGTATTTTTATAGTGTCCCTTCATTTGAAATATAGGCACATTTAAAAGGATCTAGTTTAAGTCTACATAAGAACTAGTTAATTTGTGAATACATTTCAGAAGGGATGGACAGTTCAGTTTGAAGACAGTTCAAAGTAAAATAGCAAAACCAGTAGGTAATTTGGAAAATAAGAGGAAAGCTTAAGTGTCAATTTGCAAAAAAACTAGTGTGTGCACTGGAAATCTGTACATTTTCTCACTGAGTAGTCAAGGATTAGAACATTCACTAGTCAAGACAAAAGAAATGTTGAATTTAAGAAATGGCAAGGAAAATTTAAGTTAAACATTAGGTAAGATTACACAGTACAGCAGCTTTTAAACTTGGGAAAGTGGTTCAATCATCACTGGAAGTCAGAGCTAAATTAGACACTGTCATATTCTGTCTGCTCAGGGATAATCTGCCTGCATGACAGCAACCTTTTTTAATAACAAGAGAATAATTATGACAAACAATGAATGTAAAAAAAAACCCCTCAGCTAACCTTGTTTTAGAGCTGGGCATCATCTTTCCTGGCAAACTTGAAATTTTGAGTTGAACCATTTATATGGTTTCTAGTTTTTAAAAAAGTATTTCTAACATGGACAAGTCACATGAGAGGTCTATTTTACCTAAATTTCTGTATGGAGACTCCGTCAGATCTACTCTCTGATGTGTTTTTATTCACACACAAATCTTGTGTCATTGCTCCTGTTTTTAAACTGTCCCTCTTTCAGCCCTCTTGGACCCTCTGCCACTCTCAGGCAAGTCAGTCCTGGGGCTGACTGACTGAGCCCAGCAAGACTGTCAAACTGACTCAAGAGATCGAACTGACCCTCCATTGTACTCAAAAATTTGCTGAAAATAAGATCCAAAACTGATCAAAAAGAGGAAAGATGAAATTACAGGCTGATTCAAGACTTTTGAAAATTCAGCAGTAGGTGCAGAATTTTCACTTTTATATAAGGAGAGCATCACACACTTGTTCAGAGATCACAGACCTGGTAATACATTGCAACTGTGATTTTTTTTTTCCAGGGTAACAGTAGAACTATTTTTTTTCCTTCTCTTATTCTTTGTACTTAGGAAAATACACCACATAGGAAAACTATGTTAATGTTTGTGCAGGTGTAATGAAAGCTGAATATGTAGTTTTTGTGCCAGTATATTTTAAGTTGTAAACGTTCCATCATGGATAGAGAGCTCTTTAAAATATTCACCACCAGGTACTACGATGAACCGTAAGCAGTATTACACTTTGCTGCCAGGAGACGTTAGGGGTTGAATAGTCTGGTAATGTTTAGGTGTATCTAAACCAAAGGTGCGTGTTAACATGGAGCCTGTTTGTTGAATTCCGCTGAACTGCCGCGCGGGGAGGCAGAGGGACCAGCGCATCAGCCTTCCAGGCCAGCGGGTCTGCTCACCTTCCGCCACATCCCTTCCCAGGTGCCCAGGCCTCCTGCAGCACCCCGCAGCCAGGCCCTCCGTCAGAGCAGGGCT
>NW_008618099.1:0-870 GCF_000691845.1 Merops nubicus
CACAGTGTTCAGAGCACGGCGTGGGGCGCGTTCCCCTGCGGGCTCTGCAAAGGCCCCGTTTGCCATTGTGCGCCGTGAGACAGCCCGGGGCAAGTTCACCTAAAAATAAAGGGGGAAGAAAAGAAGGGTTTGGGGACACGTCCAGGTGTGACTAGTTATATGCTGAAGAAATGCAATGTTAGGGCTTTTTATTTCCATTATTTAACTGATGTTCTATAAAAAAACTTATACTCTGTAGATAAACCAAGTCATTTAGATGAGTAAAGGCATCACAGCTTTTTATTATATGTTCCTCAAAATGCATACTTCCATCTCAAGATTATAATAAAGGCTGTGTCTACCTGGCAGTGAGCAGAAAGTATTCATATAAGTTAGAATAGTTTCCTGTTCCTCGTAGTGTGATGGAACCAAAATCTGACTTGCTGAAAGCTGATCTGGGTCTGCAGATCACCAGATGATGTTCCTAATGCCTTTTATTTTGTGATATTGCTGTACCGATGTGACAGCATCTTCTTATGCCTCTGTCTTTTGCCCTTTTAATTTGTTTTTTCTTTTTTAGTTCTAGAAAATCATTCCAAGGAGAATGGCAGGGAGAACCTAAGGGACATGAATCTCCATCAGTCATGAGAGCTCAGGTTGAAAGTCTAGAAACAGATCTCTCATTTTTAATGAAATTTACTGGTATTCAGTTCACAAGTCATTCTAAGAAAACAGTGGAAAAAAGGCACAAAACCGCTTACTTTTATTGGTGGTATACTGAGCATTTTGAGTTAATTCCATTTGTGCATGTGTTGCACTTTTACTTAAACTGTCTTTCTGCAAACATTACAAGATACAACAGATTTTTCTTTATTAACAAAACAGTTTCTG
>NW_008618099.1:882-1269 GCF_000691845.1 Merops nubicus
GAAAGACTAATGTGAAGTTAGTTGTGGGGGTTTTTCTTAACATGTTTAAACTTATTTATATGATGGATTGTATCAGTTGGTCCTATAAATGTGACTGATGGCATCCATGCAATAATTGTTGAATTGACGTAATCAAGTTCACTTTATTTTGTAACAGCTGGAAACAGCTCAGTGCAGAAGCACAGATTATCAGGGAATCGCTACGCTGTCTTTTCAGTTGGAATTCCAGCTTCTTAAAATGCAGGTAAGGATCAAAGGGTGTTTAAAAAACAAAAAAAAACCCAAACAAAACTTCAAATGGACAAATGTCAGGACTTCCTGTTTCAGCTGAAAAATGCAGGTAAGGATCAAAGGGTGTTTAAAAAACAAAAAAAAACCCAAACAAAA
>NW_008618100.1:0-15271 GCF_000691845.1 Merops nubicus
GTGGGGGGGAAAGGCTGCCCTCTTGAAAGAAGGGACCTAAAAAGAAGGAAGTTTCAGCAACTGACGGCCCAGTGTGACCGAACCCAAACGAGCTCACCCTGCCGGCATGTCCTCCCTGCTGCGCTTGTTCCATTTGCCCTTGGAATGCTATCACTTATTATCACGCTGCCTTCTCCAGATGGGGCATTTTGGCTATTGATCTGATAAATAAACAGCCTGCTCGCTCGATCAAAATGTTATTTTGCATTTCAATTACTGTTCGCTAATGCAACCTTCATCCCGCCAAGAGTGCTGCTGGCAATGACACTCGACCTGGCAGAGGCGTTTGCAAGCAAATTCGGCAGCGCCTGCTGCAAGCACCTAACGGGATTACCCACCTCCATTAGATGCACAGAAAGAGAAGGAGATGGACAGACAGTACTGGGCTGAAGGGAAACAGATGTGTGCAGAACAGAAGGCGTGAGCAACCTGGACACAGGGTAGGGATAGGCAGAAGCACAAATCCATTTACAAAATAGCTTTGCCAAATCTTGTGACAGTTGGAGGTCCTGGAAGCTAAAGACATTCCTGCCACTGGACAACCCTGACAGCTCATAGCAGATAGACTGAGCTCACTGTGTGTGAGCCATGCAAGAATTCAGAGCAATGGGAAATGGAAATCAATGTCTGGACAAGCCAGCACTGAGCCCTGCGAACCTGTCAGGGCAAACAGGGTCATTTCTAAAGCAAGTTCTGGAGCCTAGCTCCACCAGGGTTCACTAGCCCTTAGAGCTGAATGCTGTGTGTAAACCTGCAAGAAGAAAACCCTCTTAGGCCTTGTTGGATTCTTCAGTATAGTGGGAAATGTGACTGCCTTTGGAGAATCTGGTGGTAATACAGCAAGAAAGGGACATCCAGCGGTTTCGTAAGAGATGGATCTTTGGCAGATGTTGGTCTCTACTAAGTACCCTGTTTACACTGGGGAATCGCTTACCAAATCCTCAAACTGGTTTCACTCAAACCCTGTCTACAGTAGAAAACACAGCACAAATAGCGAGTCAGTGAGTGGCCACGAGGACTGAGGTCAGGCAGGACCATATACTTATGATATAGCTTTTTAGTCCCTAGCTCTTCTGGTCACGTGAAGTACTTCACCAGTACTTCACAAAACCAGGTGATTGGTTTTGCACCAGACTCCTACTGAATGATGCAGAATGCACGTTGGCCTCTTTTTCACAAAATGACATGAACATTTACCAATGCATGCAAATGGTGGTCAGTACTTTTCACAGAATCACAGAATGTGAAGCGTTGGAAGGGATCACCAGAGATCATAGAGTCCAACCCCCCTGCCAGAGCAGGACCATCTAGTCTAGGGCAGGTCACACAGGAACGCATCCAGACGGGTCTTAGAAGTCCCCAAGGTAGGAGACTTCACAACCTCCCTGGGGAGCCTGTTCCAGTGCTCTGGAACCCTTACAGTAAAGAAGTTCTTCCTCATGTTGGGGTGGAACTTCCTGTGCTCCAACTTTTGACCATTACCCCGTGTCCTGTCGCAGGGCACAAGTGAGAAGAGGTTGCCCCTGCCTTCCTGACACCCAGCCCACATATTTATACAAATTAATTAGGTCTCCCCTTAGTCTTCTCCAGACTAAGAAGCCCCAGGTCTCTCAGCCTCTCCTCATAAGGCAGGTGTTCCAGTCCCCCAGTCATCCTCATAGCCCTTAGCTGGACTCTCTTCAGTAGATCTCTGTCCCTCTTGGAATGGGGAGCCCAGAACTGGACACAATACTCCAGATGAGGTCTCACCAGGGCAGAGTAGAGGGGGAGCAGGACCTCCCTTGTTCTGCTGGACACACTTTTCTTAATGCACCCCAGGATACCATTGGCCTTCCTGGCCACAAGGGCACAGTGCTGTCCCATGGACAACTTCTTGTCCACCAGGACACTGAGGTCCTTCTCCACAGGGCTGCTCTCTAGCAGATCTCCTCCTAACCTGTACTGGTGCATTTTATTACTCCTGCCCAGGTGCAGGACTCTGCATTTATTCTTGTTGAACCTCATGAGGTTCCTCTTGGCCCAGCTCTCCAGTCTGTCCAAATCTCACTGAATGGCCACACAGCCTTCAGCTGTATCAGCCAAACCTCCCAGCTTCGTGTCATCAGCAAACTTGCTGAGCAGACACTCTATAACCCCCTGCACAATGTGTCTGTATTGGACTTCTCTTCCAGGTGACAAGGTAATATAAACAGTCAAGTAAATGCATTTCGCTTAATTTCCAGAGATCCTTCGACAAAGATCTCTCATCAGACACAGACAAATTTCTCCTATTTCATTATCAGACAGCATCCAGACTGAAATTGCCAGTCATCCATGAGTTAAAAATAAACAAACTCGTGTAACACCCTGACATTATATAAACGCCATGCTAAGTATAACACACTGAATGAGATCAATGTGATGCACAAGGACAGGATCTATAACTCCACACACTCACACTTCATCTGCTCTGTGTGCCCAGCCTCCTAGTTCCCTCTGCCCTTGGCAAACTAAGCCTGCGTCCCACACCCATGTCTCGCTGGCCAGATCTGTACTGTAGACCTGTGCCCATTCTTTCTCTGAAACCACTTCTGGGAGCTTCCGGGAACCAATCCTCACCTAGATCACATCTCTCCCCAACCACCAGGTATCCATGCTGCAAACACAGCCCAAGGACCCATAGACATGTTACGACTCTAAATCACTGGCTCTGTACTTACAACACAGGGCAGTGAAGTACAGTGTACTGAGCCTTTAAAATGCAGCCAGAATGTCTCAGAGTAATTCCAGCCTCAACATTAATCTTCTCATAACTTCAGCAAGTCATTGCAGCTCTCCAAGACACTGCTTCCTCTGTGGAAAAGGAGGGATGTGGTGCTGAATGACCTGCCTCTCAGCAATGTTGTGAGAGTTAATCAGCAACTATGACTGAAGGAATGGAGCATGTAGATGAGTGTGCTAAATGGAACGATGGACAGATAAACCTTGTGCTCACATAATGGCCTCTGCTCCAGATTATCAGCAGAATTTAAACATCTTTCTTCAGCACTGCAGCTCAGAGATTTGCCTCTGTAAGTAGTGAGAATAGGTAAGTGGTTTCCTGCATGCGAGCTGGCCAGAGGAGCGAAACATTGGCTTCACAAATCTGTGTTACACAGACTAATTCTGACCTCCTCCTACATCGGACTGTACTTTAAGCTCAGTCCCCTCTGACCCAGTCTACACAATAACCTTATCTCTAATACTGCTTAAACCTATCTCCATCTCCCTAGGTGCTATTTCACATACCAACTGCCTCCTGACCACACCTCCATACAACCTGTTTTTCCATTCTCCTTTGTAGTTACACTTCACTACAAGTTTTTAATCCAAAATTTTTTTTGTTAGAAAAAAAAAAAAAGCTATTCTGTTTCATTACACAACTAAGTCAATTTTGCCAATGTTTTGCTTTAACTTTAAGATTTCCAAAACAACTCTAGAGAAAATTAGAAGTTTCAATTTGGTTTGGTCCTAGCATTTTGTTTAGCCTGTCATATGCTGCCTCACATGTTCTTTGACTGACCAATAGCACATTGTTTCAAGAACATAATGAAACAAAATATTGGAAGTTACCTCAAAATAAACATTATTGGAATTTCCACTTCACTTAAAATTTCAAGTTGCAGCAAGACTTGGGATGAAACAACATTTTGAAATAAAAAATATTCTGTGGAACAAGATACTAATTTTCATGCAGCTCCATTCCTTGTATCTTCCACACAGCCCTCTGCTTGTGCTGCACTCAGCAGGTATCTTTCCTCTATTTATATGCGTTCAGAAACATGTATGCTCTACTGCACACGGAGGTGTTTGGACACTTCATGCTATCTTCTTTAGCCAGGCAGCATAAGGAGACAGATACTGGCAAACAAACTACACCATCTGAAAAGGTGGAACTCTACGTAAAAGTTCTGGAAATCCAAGACTACCATGGAAGCTGTGCCATCAACTCACATAAAATGGTCATCCTGTATTACTCGGGGATCAGTCATCCCACAGCCAAAAATAACCCCTCTGCTTTGGAAGCTGAGTGCTGCTGGAGAAACCAAACTGCTCCTCTACCTGGTGCCATTTAATCTCTACCCCATTCCTTCTGCATCACAATGAAATCACTGCTGGCATGTGATCAGAAGCTCTGAAACCCTGGCTCCTTATCAACTTTCAAAAACTGACAGGGACATTTTATCCACTTTGATGAGAGCTTGAATGAAACTTCTTTCTCATTCACTCACGGCAAGGAGAGCTATTTCTTAGCACCTCTGTGAGACATAAAACAATGCTCCATTTTACAACCTGCTGAGGAAAAATTGTTGGAATTGTGTTGGAATGTGTTGGAATTGCTAATAAGTATCTTACCTGCCACCTGAACCCCACCCAGCATTTTGTAGCTACGGTGAAAATAAATCACAAGTAGTTAGGATAGTACCCTATCACATCATTTAAGCCTTGATCTAAATACTATTTAGATTAAATAATTATTTCTATTGATCTGAACAGGACCAGGACCTCAGGAACTGAAAAGTCATCTGAATGTTGAACGTTGCAGCTATCCCATGCCCTTCACTGGATTTCTGGAGACTTGTCTCCTAGTGTTAAACTACTCCTTCTTCAAACACCCTTTTATCTCAAATGTTTGTGGGAAGGAATGCAAGATGAACACATCTTTCCTAATAGAAGGCCTTCTCAGAAATCCCCACTTAAATGAATAAACATTCTTCTCGTACCAGTCACACTGCACAGATTAATGGCCCTACCCAACCATTGCAAATCATCGGGTACAGTGAATCCATTCACACATGTCCTTCTTCAGGTGACATGCATTGGCCTGAGCATCCCTTGGAAGCCACTTTGCTGCCAGGAGTGATAGGCTCATGCACACTGTGCACTTCACCCCAGAGAGGAAATTCAGTATTAGGCTCCCTAAAAGGATCTCTTTAATAAAGATTAATTTATTTCCTGGGATTCATCCTAAGCAGATAAATAGTCCAAGCTTTAGTTGCCTCTAACATCTGTCCTTGCAAAAAACTGTCCATGTTCAAGCAATTTTCTCCCTTGCCACCTTCCCACCCTGGAAACAGCATTATTCTCAAAACAGGATGAATCTACAGAACCCAAGCTGCAAATCAAAACAGCTACAAGTAGCAAAGTAATTTATTATGCTGCATCAACCACCTCCACAGAGAGAATTCCAGTCCACTGGGTTAAAAGTAGCTGCTCTGTAGGAAAATCACTGCTCATCCCAGTGAAATGCCAGGGTCTGAACCCCGAGCCTTGAATTAAGGTTGACATGTGGGTGATTCCCACAGCCCTTCATAAAGAGGGGGTGAGTTTGCCTTATAGCTTCCCCCCAGGGTGCGGCCGGCCCTGCAGGGAGAGCCATAAGGAAATGAGCCCCAGGGGTCCCACAGTGAGTTGACAAAGGTCAGGTGTCTGCTTGGGGATAAAAGCTGGGACCACTGGCAGGGAGTCAGGAGTGTCTGTCTGTGGAGTGCACTCCCCAGAGCTTCCTGGTTCAGGGCAGACCTCCTGACTCCACCTGGAGCTGGGCCCCAGTCTGTTTAGGCCTTTGCAAACATGGGCGGATTGGGTGAGGGTTGCCATGTGGGCACCTTTCTCTTATGTATTTAACTTACTGGTCTGGCTGTTTCCCATGCCAACTATGGGAAACCTCGGGTCACTGTTTGTACCACCTGTTGTGGGCCGAGTCACATCTTCTGTGGGATCATTGGGGGTGGTGTTGTTTATGTACCAGCTAATTGACTTGTTTGTACTCCTAGCGGTCATTCATATCATAACGTTTGTGTCTACAATAAAGTCTGCATATTGGATTCTCTTTCTGCTGGTTGTGTCGTCCCTGTTAGGCCTGGTCATTGGCAAAACATCCCAGCTACACCTGAACTGCCTCTTCTGATTTCCTGAGGTACTGGCTGCAGTGCTGCTCACCACTTGGCATTCACAGCAAATCTGGTACAAAATAGGTTGGATCAGCAGGGGAGCCACAGAGACTAGATTGCAGTGCTGGGAGAGGTTGCTCCTGACTGTGCACAAAGGTGGTGGAAACATGAACATCAATGATTGTTTTCCTATTTTTTGTGCATAATTTAGCTGAGGTATTTAAGTTACTGACAAATCTGCAAGCGCTTTAAAGTTCCTCTGTCCCTGCAGAACTGCTGGATAGAGTTTCAGACCAAGAAGTGTTGAGAGAGTGCCTTTTGATATGCTCCTGCCAAATATTAAAAAGAAAAGGTCAAATTCGGTAGAGCAAAAAGCTCACACAACTACAATATGAGATCCCTCCAAAGTGACTTATGGCCTGAAACCCTGCTAGAGGGACACACAACCAGTCAGACATGGCACAAGGTTGTAAATAGGAAGCATGTTTCCTGCAAACCTATAGTTTTTATCAGTTTGGAAGACTGAAAGATCAAAGTTGTTTCATCCAGCTTCAACGCTGAACAATACAAAATCACACCTGTTTAGCAAAAGTATTGGCTTCCAAAACAGAGACATTATTCAGAACTTGTGGATTTCCACCAACCCAGATAAATTAATGTTGCTTACAGATAGTTAAAAAACAGCAAGAGGGCACATCTAAAAAAAAAAAGCCACTCTGCCTTCCAACCCACCACTTCACGTTGTGCCTGGAGAAGCAGGAGCTGAAGTAGCTGTAGAGAAGGAAGGGGAGTTATGGATTATGGTGTATCCCATCAGAGCAGTGTGTGTTCTAATCAATCAACTGAAAAAATAGCAGCTGAGAGTAATTATTAATAATCAAGTAAAATTGGATTATTTCTCTGCACTGCAGTATTGTCTGGATGGGGAGACGAGTGTAGAAATAAAGTTCATCAGAGCAAGCTACTGAAACAAAATTGCTGACCTCAGCAGTTCATCAGAGAAAGTGGAAAAAGGAACCTCAACTAAGCATGTGGTATACAATCTGCAGAGCATATAGACTAACAAAAATAATTATTAGAAGGTGGGTAAGCTTAGGTATTTGAAACAAGTCTTATATCCAGTTGTATATCCAAATGAGAGTAGTAAGACCCACTGCCAAAGCCTTCCATTTCTGAGGTATCTGTTTTTGTGATTCTTCATTCCTGAAACCACAGTCAGCTCCCTCTTCCAAAATGCAATGCTTGAGAGGAAGAGGCTCAAATCTCCTCTGAATATGCTGTGCCCCTTCTGCAGCTGTGTTCTTGGCTGATTTTATATTCAAGCAATGGAATCGAAACATATTTCATAAAGGACCACTATACAAAATGTTTTGCAATATATTCAAGTCAGGAAATTTGACGTTACTCTGCCTAGAACAACTACAACATGGCATTGCACAGAGGTCGTATGCTCAAACACAAATAATGAATTGCAACTGTAAAACATGCACTTTTACTGCAGAAACAAGGGCTCAGTCAACTTTATCCATAAACATGGAGTTGCAGCTTTATTGTGTCCATGAGTGCCTTGTCTATGCAATCACCTGTGCATCTTGCAGGTCCTCTGCAAACATGATTTAGGAGTTTCCATTTGAAAATGTAACTCAGATGCAATATTAATAACCAGACTGGGTATAAACCAGTAAAGCTCCCCTGTAATAAAAGGGACTGTATCAATTTACACAATTGGACAGGGCAACAAGTCCTGGCAAGAGGAAATACTACCCAGCTGCAAGATGGATACAGTTCTGCTACTGAAAGAGGCAGAACTTGCAAGACCTCAGCCATAAAACTGAATTAACACAGCAAACATTTTATGTTTAAAAGCTTACTAATCACAGTTTCAAATTAAATATTTACTTCTGTCTTGAGTATCTTATAGCACCCAACAGAATCTAAGATGAGTTACTCTCCCATTTACTTTGACAACTTTTTAAATTCAAATAACCCTTTACTTAAAAGGGACCAGGACGAATCTGAAGAGTTTCTGTTGCTCCCTGTAAGTGTGGGATCATACAGAATGCTACTCAACTCACAAAAAATATCTTAGAGTTCATAAGGGATCTGAAGAGTGAAAGCTAGCTATAAAGCAGGCAGTGGCTACCTGCTGTATCTAGTACATACCTACTCTTCTAAGTCTAACAGTCCCCAGGGTAGGCTTTTACACATCCCCTGCAGCAAAACGCTGCTTTCCCTGCCCCATTGCAAACACCAGCTCTGCTAGTCTATTTATTTCTTATATATATATACACATATATATATATATTTTTTTTTTTTTTTTTCTATTCCAGGAAGCAAGGAGGAAAGAGAGAGGGACATGTTCTAATATTTTACTTCAAGTTGCATCAGTCCTGAAAAGTTTTCATAGTGTGGATCACCTACCAGGGCAAAAGCATACTATTACTTCTGCAATGTTAGTGTCTCCTTTAGGCATTAAGCCACAGAGCAGGATGAAGGAATGGGAAGAAGAGAAACAGTTCTGGATAAACAACACCTCAAGTTCCTTCTGTTTGTGTGGGAAGAAAGGGTTAAACCTGCTTTGAGGTTCACTTTGTTCTCCACAGTTTGTGCAAGGCCAGCAATCAATCAATCTTCTCTCTTTCCTCCTTTTTTTTCCTGGGACACACTGCAGGAATATCATGGCTAGGATCTTGTTTAAATCCATGACTCTTCTCTGTCGAGTCAATTCTTTCCATCCTCCCTCAAGGCCCTCCCCAAGACTCCCCCTCCCCCTCTCCCCGAAAAGGGGCTTTCTGAGCTCGTTTTGCTAATGTATTCTCAAACCAAATTAGGGGCTCTGACTCTCGGTGAAGTTCGTGAGTTAGTTGCCACGATGCACTGAATTAAAGATACCATCTCGGACTCAAATCAGATTAGAGCCCACACACACACATGCAAAAGCCCACTTTCTAATCAATTTTATAAAGGGCCTTCAGCAGAGATACACTAATGGTATTGAGCTAAGATCTTTAAACTAAGTCTGCAAGAAGTCTGCGGAGATAAAACACACACTGTATTAAAGAGAAAGCTCTTCACTGTGCCCTTCCCATCAAGAACCCCATGCACATTGGAAAAAAAAATTCAAAAAAGCTCTTCTGAAGCTGAGTTGTTCCCTTTTGTCCTTCCTTTTTGTTTCCCTCCTTCAAACCTTCAAGTCCTTTCTTTCATTCTCCTCCCCTCAGCTGCGGCGCAAGGTCCCTGCACACAGGGCAGAGGAGACAGGGGATGTTGTCTGCTTTGACTTCAGCACTGTCTCCCATAACATCCTCACAGGGAAGTTTAGGAAATGCAGGCTAGGTGAGTGGACAGTGAGGTGGATTGAGAACTGGCTGAATGACACAGGTCTGAGGGTTGTGATCAGTGGCACAGAGTCTAGCTGGAGGCCTGCAGCTAGCAGTGTTCCCCAGGGGCCAGCACCGTGTCCAGTCTTCTTCAACATCTTCATCAAGGACCTGGATGAAGGGACGGCGTGCACCCCCCAGCACGTTTGCTGATGATACAAATCTCAGAGAAGTGGCTGACACACCAGAAGGCTGTGCTGCTGTTCAGCAAGACTTGGACAAGCTGAAGTGTTGTACAAAGAGAAGTCTGATGAAGTTCAATAAGGGTAAGTGTCCTGCACATAGGGAGGAATAACCCCACGGACCAGTACAGGTTAGGGACTGACCTGCTGGAAAGTAGCCCCGCAGTCTTGGTGGACAACAGGTTAACCATAAGCCAGCAGTGTGCTCTTGCGGCCAAGAAAGCCAATGGAATCCTCAGGTACATTAAGAAGAGTATTGCCAGCAGGTCGAGGGTTCTCCTCCCCCTCTGCTCTGCCCTAGTGATGCCACATCTAGAGTATTGTTCTCAGGTCCCCAGTCCACAAGACAAGAACTACTGGAGAGAGTCCATTGGAGGCTACAAAGACGGTGAGGAGACTGGAGAATCTCTCTAATGAAAACAGACTGAGAGACCGGGGGCTGTTTAGCCTGGAGAGGAGAAGACCAAGAGACTCTAAAGGGTGGGTGTCAAGAGGATGGGGACAGACTCTTTTCAGTGGTGCCCAGTGACAGGACAAGAGTCAACAGGCACAAACTGGAACACAGGAAGTTCCATCTGAATGTATTGAAAAACTTCCTAACTTTGAAGGTGACAGAGCACTGGAACAAGCTGTCCAGAGACAATGTGGAGTCTCCTTCTCTGGAAATATTCAAAACCCACCTGAGACATGTTCCTGTGCAACCAGCTTTAGCAGGGGGTTGGACTAGATCATCTCCAGAAGTCTTTTCCAACCCCTACTATTCTGTGATTCTATGGGATATACAGAGCCCTGGTATGTGTTGGGAATTAGACATAATGACAGCATGGGAACTCTTTTAGGCCAGTCCCATGAGTCTCTAAGAAGTGGGAAAGGTGAGCAATCAGCTGAACAAGGTGAATTTCTACTTCAACACAGATGCCCTGCAGTCACACACAAGACACTAGGCACTGCTCTGGTGCTTGGCACGTATAACTGGGATGCCACTACAGCCCCATCCTGACAGAGATACGATACAGTAAAGGGCTCCCTTCAGAAAGCAGCAGCAGTGCACACACAGCACCTGCACATCACTCTGTCCTCACCTCTCTCTGTTTAGGAGTGGAAGTTCTCATCCACAACAGCACATCTCCCTCACCAAAATTGCTGTTGTGGCACCCAGGAAAAGAAGGCATAAAAATAAAATGTTAGGTAAGATTGCCCACAAAAAGTGACTATGAAGAGGAGGCAGAAAAGAGTTCAGAAAAGAAGCTACAATTGATGATTTAGTAGCCTGGCTGTTACTCAGTCACCAACCAGAGAATAAAGCAATCTGTGATGATCCTGGTTCTGCAAGGTTTTCTGTCAGACTGGGGAGCAATCTTCTGCTCTGTTCTATCATTTCAGTAAAAACCTGAAAACATTTCACACACATTAGAATGCCAAATCTCAGAAGCCAGCATCACTCTTTGCAAGAGTTTGCTTTCTAAGATACTGTTTCTAACAAAAGGGTGAGAGAAGACTTGCTAAAGTAACAGCAAATCTGTGTCTTAACAAAAAATACTTCAAAAACTGAAGTTCCTCTTTAGCCATGAGGACGTTATACTGCTTAGACTCCCAAAAGTTCTCAGATGATCAGAGTGTTCTTAATTTCTGAAACTCTGGTTGGCAAATGGAATTGTGACATTCTGCGTACACAGCAGAATGTTCTGCAAATCATGACACAAATATGTCAATCACAAAATAAATTTGTCTGACCAACAACTGGCTAAAATACACACAAGCCTAACAATGCACTAGAGGAGACCACTTGAACTTTCACAGGGCAAACTTTCAGCAGAGGGAGCCTTCCCCTTAGTTTTTTGACAGGTGACAGTTCCTAGAGCTTGGAAGGACACAAGTGGCCTCCTGCAGCAGAGAAAACCCCAACAGTGCCTTTTTTAAGAGGTTAAAGCAACAATCTGTCAGTCACTTGAGCTCTACTCACTGTTATTACAGAAAAAGGATCATAGGTGCCTTTTCAGTGCACAGTTGCAGCACAGAGACCACGACTCCCAACCTGCCACACTCTCTCATCTGTATGGCTCAGTTTCTATGAGCAGCTTCTCCGTATTTACTGATTGAATAATGGATATAATCCAAAGGCTGTAGGAAAGTAGCAAGTGGCCTTCTGACCACAGCCACCACTTGCCTCATCAGTCACCTCCTCGCCAGCATTCTCTAAACAATGTAAGGGACCCTCAGCAAGAGAACTGTGGCAGATATGGGGTCTGACCGACCTACACAGAAGCCTCGCTGAGCAAAATTTCTCAGAGCTCAGGTGGGCTCCACTTTCTCTGAGACAGCTTCAGGCCTCACACCACTATGGTGTTTTACAGTGGTTATGTGCTGAGGACAATGCCAGTTTTTAATGCAATTAACCTTTCCAGCCTAATGATATAGCTGTATTGGCTGCAGTGGCAGCAAGGAGTCCCTTGACTCTGGCAGGCTGGGTTATCGAGGTTGCAGAGCATTACTGCTCTGCTTCTATTTGTGGGCTGCAGCTAATCAATGCTAGACCTGAAAGGCTTAGGCCATGCCAGCCCCAGCATCATATTGATCCCTGGGATAGGGGACTTGGGTCTGCGCCCATTGATCTGCTGTGTCACAGGCAACATTCTTCCAGGAACGTACCCTGGACAGCAGAAGCACACAGCTGGGAGAAAGGGGACAGCTCGTCAGATGGGAAGGCACAAGGGCTACCCCAGAGGAGATACAAAGGCAGCAAGCTGCCCTGTGGCTTAGGAAGAACCAGATCTGGGATGGAGCCTCAGGCCTTTGCACTGTTTTATTCTCCTTAGCTGGAATAAGACAAGCACAACAGCCCTCCTAGGGGTGGGTGCAAACTACTGTACCCTGAGGGCTGACCCTTTTGAGCCACTTTCCTCCCCTGGGAAGTGGTGGTGGTGGGGAACGGGTGGTTTGCAAACCTGATACTACATGATAAGGCCCCAAACCCCCACTGTGTATTGAGGGAGGGAGCAAGTGACAGGTACCTTTGTCTCCTACATAAGTCACCCTGCCAAGAGAATTTCAGACTCAGAGTTCTGGAGAAGTACAAACCTGACTCACATTTACCAAGGACTTTAACAGTCTCTGTTAAGATTTGCTCTGCAATGCTCAGTCCATCTTACTTCTTTGATTTCAAACCTGCCACAGACACGTGGCAAACTCAAGCACCCAAAATTCTATAACTTAAATTCCACTGTTGAAAAATTATTAAAACTGCTTTAAAAGCAGAAAATTCTAAAAATAAAAAAAAAATGTAAAAAAGATATAAATATTGTTTTCTGTATCTGTTTCAGTTCTCTGGGTTATCTGCATGCTGTCAAGCCATGATATCAAACTTCCTTCTGCAATGCTGAGGACAAGAAATTTGTGTTAAGAAACAAAACTGTAACTCATGCATCACTTCAAAAAAGAGGCTTCATCAAGTATTGGAAGACTAGAGAATCATCTTTTCTCCATCATTGATGCGTTTCTTCTTTCAATAAATCTTGCTTTTGCTTGTATTGTTTACCATCGTTATTGGCACACACCTTCCTCATTCTCTTTTACAAATGGATGTATTTTTCAAATACCCAGTGCATCTTTCAAACACAGATCTGTCTCAAACTTCAAAAAGTACATAGACCCAGAAGTGTTTTCAGTGTTCCAGTGTGATAAAATATAGCCAGGACACATTCAGAACTCATCTCCAAGTCCTACATGAAATTCTAGTTCCTTTTAGTATACTCAGTCACTGAAAAATAAAGAAAGAAAAGCTACCAACCAACTGGCCTTAGGAGCTCTGAGATCTGTTGTCTAAGTGCATCTTCCACTGGGAGACTTTCTTGATTTGTGTGTAGACCCTACGGAGCAGCACACACTTCCCACAGAACCTCAACATTCAAAGGCAAAGGGGCAGGAGACAATGTGCATACTGAAAACACACTGTGAAGAAATTTAGTCCATGTTAGCATCTTTAACAATATTGGGCTATGCACATTCTGCATGACACCCAGTAACATCTGCTTCACCTGGAGGTTAGTCTGGAGCCTACTATTTTATAAGACAGCAATCTTTGGATGGAAACCACTGAAGTTTTCTGAACTTCTGGCTACAGGAAAGAGGAGTTGAAGAAATCAAGATCTCTGCATGTGAAAAAAGAAAAAGTCTTCTTGTATCTGGTATGTTCATTTATGTTTCAACTCCCAAAGGGTAATTTTCCCTCTTATCATTACAGAAACAGACTGCCACTGCTCTAGTGGGTGTTTCAGGATGGCTAAAACTCGGTCTAACACAGAGAAAATGATCTCCTAGAATCCCAGCCAAAACACTTCATACACTTAGTGTTGCAGTTCAGGGTCTTCGATGTGTGGTCCCATTTTCCTGGGAAATTTAGAGAAGGCTGCTGAATGGTGCCCTGTCACAATAAAGGTAGGTGCTGCTGGTTGTGATCATACAATGTTAGTGTTGAAACCACAACCATTAGGTGGTGAAAGAGGGAACAAGGAAGTAAAATTTCTCTTGTGGATAACACTAAACTTTGCTCAGGTCTGACAAGAGGCATACAGTTGCAGAACACATGAGACAAACAGATGGTGAAACAGAGACTATTTGAATGTTCCCAATACAGAGATTTCCAGTGTCAGGCATCCACAGCCCCTCTTCTCTGGTACTAATGCCAAGGTAAATTTTAAATTTATTTTTATTTTATTTTATTTTAAATAAATCTTTATTCCAAAGAGCATGTGGCTACTCAGGTGCTAAATTTGAGGAGGAAAGGATGATACTGCAGAACTGCTCAGGACATAAACTTGAATAGTAACTTTGCCCTACTTACAGACCTGGGAAGTAATTCACCCATTACTTTGACCTTCTTCAGGTCACAGAGCTCCCCAAAATAGCAGAAGCACAAATTATTCACACAGGTAGAATTCAAAAGCTTTAACTTCGCCAATCTGGGGCAAAGCAACACTGCAGATTAGGGGAAGGCCTGGCTGAAGTGGGAAGAGAAACAAGCCTTCAATGGCTCAGAAAGGCACGAGACACAGTCCTGGGAAGACCCAGGTTTCACTAATGAGACAGAGCCACCCCACAAGAAGAAAACAATGGGAGATGGGAAGGCAGAAGAGAAATTAACTCTCTGAAGACTCCAAAAGGTGGCAGAAAAACAGAAGAGTAAATTCTAATCACTGTAAATTAAAGGCAATCTGGATGAGACTGCATCAGATAAGCCTCAAAAGGAGATGGTCAATAGGTAAGCAGGAGAAGCAAGAAAAACACTTCGCCCTTTATGACTTTTGCACAGAATATGATCAGAAGCAGGACATAGTGTGATATAGATGCTGCCAGGGTAAAAAGGTCTCTGAAATTAGTGCTTATGCACACATTGCAATACACGGAGACCTCCTCGCAAAGGATGATATTTTCCAGAACTATGAAATGTGCTTATCTACAGTATCTGAGTGCACAGATCAGGATTGCCACGTGATTTAAATTTATACATACACATACAGTAAACGCTTGGAAAAAAGTCAAAGAAGTCTTTGCCATTCAGTCAAAAAGTCTGTATCAAGGTAGCACTGATGCACAGCACATAAGCTTTCATCTCAACTACAGAAATTCGAACTAAAGGGCTCAGCACGTGGCACCTATCTTCAGGAGCTTCCTTCCCAACGAAGCAAAAATGGAGAACAAACTAATGTATGGGATGGTGACTAGGACAGGGCAGGTTGATGTCATTTACCTGGACCTGAGC
>NW_008618101.1:0-14891 GCF_000691845.1 Merops nubicus
GGCTCTGCTCACCACAACATCTCCCTGCTGTTTGCTCCCTGCCTTTGGGATGTTCCAAAGGGATGTTTGTAGCCAGCAGCTTGGCAGCCCATGTTACCAGCACTTATTGGTCAGTAAAGAAACAGTAGAATACATAATGTTAAAGAGGAGATATTTACTCTAAAAATTATGGAAAAATAGTCAGGGAACATTTTCTTGGCTTTGAAAGTGAGTACAAAGAAATGAAATGACAGCACACCTTAAAATGGCTTCATGTGCTGGCTGAGTCTTGTCCGATTTGCTCAGCTGGCAAAGCTGACGTGACAGTTTCACACTCATCAGAATTAGTGTCTAATTCCTTAGACATATCACCTCTCTTGGGTATTGTCTTTCCAATTAAGGACCTAAGCTGACATAAAAAATCTGCTGCTGTATCTTCTTATTTGCAAAGGATCCCTGGGACTATAAAAGCACCCCTTACTTGATCCCAGCTCTTTTAGTTTTGGTACTTAACTGAAAATTGTGATATCAGCTCTGAAGTTTGTTGTCAATGAAACGATGTCTGTCACAACATAAACCTCTTAATATGTAAAGAAACTTCAGAAACATGATAAGAAACAGCACTGGACAACCTGCTCTATGTGTCCCTGCTTGGCTGGGGGTTGGACAACCCCACCTCCAAAGACACCTTCCTACCTCAGCCATTCTGTGATTCAGGACACATGTTTTCTGATGGGCAGCAGCTGGCATCCTTGTCAGCCAGTAAACAGAACTTTTCATGTAAGACTAGCATGGCCCTTCTTACAAACTCATGGTCTATATACTTCTCTGTTACACAAGTTTAAGCATACAACATTGTAAAACGTGTTGTTCCAGAATCACTAATTGTAGATTTAAATCAGAATGCAGGACAGTGCCTGCCTTGAATGCACAAATGGTGATGGAAAACAATTCAAGGTTTAAAACAGTAGAATGTTTGGAATGGAGAGTGCCCCAAATCCTGCCTGTGAGATCTGGAGTACCTTATCACAGAGAGTTGTTAGATCTTGAGCTCCTCTATAGGTTGAGTCCTCCTACCTGAAGAGGCAGCTGGTGCTGTTCCACTTCTTTCTTAAGAAGGGTACCAGAAGGTCATCAACAGCTAAACAAGGCAGGCAAGTGCTAGAAAGGAGATGTGTGCATGGCAAAGGAAGATCCTTTAAAGATGAAGGAGTTTTAGAGCAAGTAGAGAACCAGGTGAGTATATTTCATATCAAGAGAGCCTGGTCAGGTTTATAAGATTGAACCACTCATAGTTTCACTGCTTACCCAGATGCAGGTGAATACAATGTTAGTTTCAGTTGATGTGACAGTGAAGTTCACTCCTACCACGGGTAACACAAGTCCAGGCATGCAACACTGCATTTAGGAAGCTTGCTGTGTAAAGGTCTCATTTTGTAAGAAAATACAGCTCTGAGAAAAAGCTCTGTATAGATAATTTCATAGGGAAGATGAAGGACAAGGAAAACGGCGCATCTGAATCAGGGTGTCGTGGCTTACGCCCAGCAAGAAGCCAAGCACCATGTGGTCACTCGCTCACCAGCCCTCCACCACTGCCCCCAGTAGGAGGGGTAAGAAAATAGGGACAAAAAGGCAAAACCCCATGGACTGAGATAGAGAGAATTTAATAGAACACCACAAGAGAAGAAGAAACAACAGCAACAGTAACATATAAAGTGAGTGACATACTATCCATGGAGCATCCAGCCCCACACCAATGCTCCACACCAAAAACCCACGTGCCCTGCTTGGCCCACCCTCTGCCTTTATATAGTGGGTATAACATCACAGGGCATCAAATATCCCACTGGCTGGTTCAGTTGTCTACCCTGGCTGTGGCCCCATCCCAGCTTCTGCTGAATAATAATCCTATCCTAGCTAAACCCAGGATACAGGGTTTGGATACTAGGATTTAATGTGGTTAAGCCACGGAGGGGACGCACCTTGGCAGATGCTGTTGTAGTCCCTCTGACTTTTAAGTTTGGATTTTCTGCCACATACATATCAAGGTCTGTTCTGCACATTCTTATGTATTTCCACTAGGTCAGCTGTGGAGTGTGTAGGCTGTGAGCTGTGTTGCCCACTTTTTCCCAGAGGTAGGTGGCTTGCTGGGGATCACCTTCCACATGCCACAGGGCTTGCATGGTCACTACCTCCCATGTCCATAATAATACAAGCAGCTCCTAAGCATCTGCGATTTCACCCAGAGAGGAACCCCTTCTTTGGCTTACTAACACCCAGCCCGACACGTTCAATTACTTCCCTGGAGTGACATTGCCCTTATAATCCTGTTGTGGAAAGGATTTTGTATACTGGCATTTTTATCATTAAAGGTATTTCTGCATTTTTCTCTCTGCCCAATCAGCTGTTTTACTTCCCCCTGATGAGAGGTTTTGGAAAGGAAAAGACACTCTTTTCACAGGGGTTACAGCTTCATGTTTTCTGCTTGCTATAGCCTATGAAGATGAAATGTTTGACTCTAGAGGTGCATTTTAGCACCTTAGTGGCCAAACAGGTCTCACTCTTGATCACTCTGAATAGTATCAGAATCTGCTTGCTGATTTGTGTGCACTTCAGTCTGCCCCTGGGATGGGGTGCAGTGCTGGTGGCAGGCTCTGTTTCTACTTATCTGTGTGAGCCTGCATGTAAAGGAAATGCCAGTGGTTTGAAATTTTTCATATGTGCCCTGTGGTTCATTGTGTGTCATGAGGTCATTATTGCTGCTTTTGCTGTGCACCTCACCTTTGAGTCAGCCAGTCCAGAGATCTGCTATGCATTGTCTATTAGAGCTACTTAAAAAATACTTCTGTAATAATAATCTACCATCAGGTTAAGGATATCTTCTAAATCAGTTATCCATTGATCCTGGGCTCTCTGAAGTACATTATCTGTTATATAAAAGCTTTTGATTCTGCCTCTAGTAGTTTCCATAGTGGAGGTATCTATTAATTCAGTAATGCAGAATAGCTTATTTAAATATTTCAGACGTTGTTATACAGATTTTATTGCCATATGAAAGGAAAAGATACAAATTGTCAGCATGTCTTAACCATGTCTAGTCTTCACACGCATTTGAGACTGGTTAAATATTTGATTCTCAGACTTCCCATAACTTCATTTTCAGATCCATAAATATTTTCAGATATCTGGAAGGGTTTTTCTTCAGTGTCACTTTCTTTCCTTTCATTTTTCAGGTTAACTTTGTTTTTTACACTCCAGAAGTCCTGATAAGCCTGGAGAATTTCGACTTGGGCAAGCCATTGTGACCTGTTCTTTTAGAAGATTCATTACATTAATGCTCTCTATTTTCCTCAGAATTTCTACTCCTTGTTTTTTGTTTTTGTTTTTTGTTTGTTTGTTTGTTTGTTTTTTTGGGTTTTGTTGTTGTTGTTTTCAGACATCAATACATTTTGCTACGGGAATTTCTCTTCTGGGCTTGTATTTCACTTTGAAGTCATGCCTTTGTAGGTTTATGATCATGTGTGAAGCCTAGATCGTGCAGAAGCTTAAAATTTGTCAAGAATATCCTCTAAGGTTTGTGATCTATTTCAGCTATCCTACACAGTGTACACTGACATCCAGTGACAGTGGTAAATTCTTTTCCATTTGAGTATAATTTTCCTGTGATAGTGCTACACTCTCAATCCTTATGCCCTCAAAGTGTCTTCTGCAAAATACTGCTTTCTCCACTGTTTATGGCATATCTACCTTTTCAGTGTTATGACCTGAATTTCTGAGAATATACCCTGGAACACATCTAGTGACTTCATTGCTGCCGTTTATTGTTGTCATTTATTGTTGTTTAAAAATGATACAGCCTCTGTATTCTCAAAGTTCTCAACAAATTTTCCCATTATGATGTGCTTTTTGCTCTTTATTTTGAACTTCATAGCAAGGATCTGTATTAATCTGTGCTAGGTGAACCACAGTGATTATTAAGGATTCAATTTTTTCCACCAAGAAGTTGGAGATTTGAAAATGCTTTATTGTTTTCACATTGTTTGAACAGGTCCGGAGGTACTTTTTTCCAAGGTTTGATCAAAGTAACTCAAACACCAATTTTTATTTTGCTATGATTCAGTTTTAGATGACACTCCATTTTATGCGTAGTGCTATTAGGTTTATTGTTGAGTGTCTCTATATAGTAGATTGTCAACAGTAAGGACTCCTACTCCATCTAATATTTCACTGCACCCTTTCTGGACTTGTGCACGTGCTATGTGATCATACCAGAAGACATACTCTGGAAGCGCTGTCTTCTAGACAGACGAGTGTACTTCAACTGGTTCTTTGTCCAATCTGGTACAGTGTCCAGAAGCAGACTGTAATTGCAGAAGAAGGCCTGTAATTATGTCCTCTAGGGGGATTAGACTGTAGCTGAGCTGTAGAGAGGGGGAAAAAGTGAGACGCTTGCCCCAGGGGTCATGTCCTATGTGATCACATAGTCTAGCAGAAAAGCGGAGAAGAGTGAAAGATGCACGGTAGCTCAAGCTCAGCAGAAACAGTTTCCTTAGTCTTGATACATGATTTTAGTAACTACAAAAGGCCCATGCTCACTTATCTCATGCTAGTGTTGGTAATCTCAACTGCTGAGGTTTCTCCCTTTTTCAGTTATGCTCAGCCATTCGTTAATGTCTCCTGTCACTAACAGCAGTCATTCATGGTACGTGTGCTGGTCACACTGCATTTGGAAATAGCTGAATTCCTGTAGTCTGGCAGGCATCAGGTATCCTTTAAACACATCAGGGAAAAAATCCTCAATTTTTTTCTGCTAGAAGACAACTTCATAGGCATTCCATAGACTATAAAATTGATATAATGCTTCCTGATGTTAAGGCAAAAGTTCTTAGGAGTGGTTCTGCTGTCATAGCTATCACACAGGCATCAAGATTTGTCCAAATACTTACATCTAATCCTGCATTTCACCAGTATGCCTTCATGACGTTATTGGACTTACTGATATAAGTAACTGATAACTGGCATGAATGTTGTAGCTGAGGCTTGATATTCTGAGTTGTTCTGCCTATTCTCTTAAGTCACAAAACCTGTTCAGGTAACACAACCACATAGCGTAAGTACAATTCCTCATACTGCATTGCAGCAAAAGTCAAAGTGGCTGCACTGTTGCTAAACTCTCCATCCCTGCTCTGCAAGGACCTGGGATGTACTTTGCTGGCTCCCTGTTTACACAGAATGCTTTTCTCTTACACACTTCATGAATATCCTTATTTGACAACACTGTCTTTCCTTTCCTCCTTTATTGCCTCTTCCAGCTTCCAGAAAAGGATGAGTTTTGGCTGGCAGATGTCCTGCAATCCTAGACAAACAGTCACTGTCCACACACAGGGTAGGTTTGCCTCCTCCTTAGGGCTAGTCTAACATAACCGAAGTGCATTAAAACCACTGGGCACATGCTATCTGACTGATCTGCACGTGCACTGCAAATCTGGGTGATCTGTGCATGCACAGCCACTGCACAACACATGCACCATGTATCAGATGCTTGCTGTGGGTGTACTGCATTTGTATGCTGCTTGTCTGGGGACTTTTCATCAGAAAAATGTGAGGTCTTTAGCCAACAGTAAATTTATCTGGTCTTGGAACATTAACTGTTTGGCAAGAAGCCTTGCTCAGGGCATTTTTCTTTGAATTATGTGGTCTGGCAGACACTACATGCTTCCTGTGATTGTACTCTGTCACATGCTTTCCTTCAGCTGCTTTTCATACCTTGATGTTCCCTTATACCTTTTTTTTTTTTCATTTGTATTTTTGGTTTCTGGCTATACAGCCTTCCATCATATATATTTCATGAATGATTCTTATAGCCCAGGAAGCAATTTTTGGCTCCTTTCCTGTCTTTCTCTTTTCACATATTCACTGCATCCTCCCCTGTCTGAAAGTGCTTTCTTTTTTCTCCTGGAGATGTTTGATCAGACTACTGCAGCTGTCATCACTTTGTTCCTTCTATACATGCTTCCCAATTTAAATTCATCTGATGCCTGAGAACCAATTCTTTTGCATCTCTCTTTGACTCTATCTCTTAAATTGTTCCAAAAAGCCTCTTTGCATCACCTTCAGACTATTTCTTTTCTATTTCCTATAGAAAATATCACCTTGCCCATATCTGACAAACAACTGATCTGCTTTCCCATGGTTCAACCTGCTCTATCACTAACACATGTCTTGACAAACTCTGACTAGACTTTCCTCTCATCGGCACCTTTGTACTTCCTTCCATCTTAACTCTCAAGTTTTGTATGGACATCTGCAAACTTGGCGTCAAGTCATTTCTTTTCTTCTACTCTTGTCCGAGTCCTAAAGGTGTAGTAATGAATAGCTAATTAGATTCTTCTTTTTTTAAGGAAAAAATTTAAACTGTGTCTTCTGACTCACACAGGTGTCACCTTATGTTATTGTCATTCTCTAGTTTTTCTTCCCTCTCCTTGACTGCACCACCTTTCATTTGTGTCAGTTGCAGTCTCTGCACTCTTTCAGAATATTTCTGTAAGGAAGCATTATGCTTTGCATTGGTGGAGTTATAGAAAAATCAATTACCTACCTGCGTCCACATGACATTTCCAAAAGACCACAATTTACTGAAATAAAGATGTAATTTAACCAGCATTATGCAAAGTCAGTTCTCTTTGAACAGGACTCTTGGTTCCTAACAAACTTCAGTTCTTTATTTAAATGGAAGAAAAGCTCAAACTTCATTGCAAAACCAGTTGTCTTCAGTAAACTTAACACAGCTGCACTGACACTCTAACACTAGTTCAAACAGCAGCTCAGGAGCAGCTTTTGTTCCAGGGAGATTTTTGAAGCAAATTCCAAAATCTCTCAAAGCAACTTATTAGGAAACATGAAAATGTGAGCTGCGCAACTTGACTCTGGAGTATGCTGGTTGCTTTTAGGATGATTTAATGGTAGGAAAATAGCTCAGATTTCCCTGTAACTGTGGTAATACAGTCTGTACAGCTGATTACCAGGTTGTCATCTTTAATGAAGTTGAAAACATGCTGACAATTCAGTAATGTTTTCTCTTCAGCTGTGCAAATGCTGTCGCAACAGATTACAGCTGGATTGTAAGTACTTAAAAAGAGCATTATAAAAAGAAACGAAGAATTGGGATAAGAGACAAAAAGAGTGAAAAACATGGAAATACTTTAATGAAAAAGAAATACGTTTCATTACTCTGAAATTTAGAACTACAATAACAGAAAAAGTAGTCCACAATGCATTGCCATTACTATCCTATCTACCAATTTTAAAGTTTTCTGCTTTTTTGTTGGTTTGGGTTTTTTTCACTAAGAAAAGCAAATGGACGTATGAAGTTCTACAAACTGTAACTATCAAATAAAATTAACACACCAAAAATCTCACTGGATGTGTTCTGGATAAATGATGCCATTATTCTGAGTTCCAGCAAGACCCATAGTACTCTAATTTTGTTAAGATGGTGTGTGCTTTCGAGATCTAAAAGTCTGTCTTGAGACCAAAAATTCTCATGGGTACAACCACAAACCTCAGCTCTGATTTGCAGAAGAGATTTAAAAGCAAAATTTAATTAAATCCATTTCTGATTTCATGGAGGTATTTTCATCTCAGAAGGCTGAATAAAGAAGTTCAATGCAGGACACAGAGTAAGAATAGCACCTATACAAAAAGATTTTTAAAATATCTGCAGAAATTCAGTGAATGTGTGTGTTTGCCTGTTTGTGCACACATATATATGTTGCAAAGGAAAGTGAAGTATTTCACTTATATACAATCAGTAGAAGTATTGTAGATGACCTGTCTATCAAGAATACAATTCATCTCTCATCTCATTGCTGTCCAGTATCCAGCCAAATATACATATCTTTTAAGACACTGGCAAAATTAAGAAATTTTTCCTGAGCATGGAACAGAGTGTAGATCCACAGTCCATATTTTAGTTCCTGGTATAATTTGTAAAGTTGATTTCATCTGCAGGAAGGCTTAGGATACCTACAGCAGTTTCTCCACCCCTGCTTTCTTGGTCCCTTGATGATCCTACTGACAAAGAAGCAGGTACAGATACCTTCTCCCAGATACCTTCATTGATCTGAGCTGGGGATAGAAAATGTTCTTGGAAGCAACTAAATAGCTATACAAAGAGTACATGGCATGTTAACCCCATGCAGAAGATGTCTTTCATTCCAACAGGTAAGAAAAAAATGGCCTGCAAAAAAAACCAGTATATGCCTCTCTTGTGTAAGCTGCTCAAAATAGCTGCCACACTGCATGAGCAGTTTCTATAAGGACACAAAAAATTCAGTGCAGCTATTCAGCCATGTATGCATCATGTGAGCAGGTTTAATCAGTTTCCACATCAACAGTACCATGACAAATACAGCAGAATGCTCCATTCATTTCTTGGCAGTTACAGTGCAATAAATAAGTAAATGGTTGTACATATTTCAAAATGTCCTAGATGGACAGGATCCAGGTCATTGAAATGGAATTCAAATTATATACATTAAAACCAAACCAAACCCACACATGTGCACACACAAAAAAAAAAAAAAAAAAAAAAAAAAAAAAAAAAAAAAAAAAAAGCGCCAGCAGAGTAGATGCTGTAACAGAAGATGTTTTCTAGGATGAAAAGATGGGTCAATTTAGAATATAAATGCAAGGACAAGGCATATGATTAATGCTGTTTATAGAAAAGTTAACAGAAGTTGCTATGCTATATTTCCCGTGTTCTGTTCTAAGAGAGCTAATCATAAAGTATATTTACAGCAGAAAGCTAAATATTCTCATTCCATCCAACCAAGGCAGCAGGAAAATAACCATGCAAGGAAAGTTTAAAGTTCTGGTATGCTGCTATTTGGTATGATTCATACACAGTCTTACTATCTGACATCCTGTAAACAACTATTTTAATAAACAACATCAGCAGTAAATACTTCTAATTCCCAGAAGACCCATTACAATTGCTTTGCTTAGTGTCAAGGAGTTTTATTCACCAAAGCAGCAGTTGATGCTCATCTGTCAGCCTATTTAGGAGGAGAAGGCAGGCCATCTTTTCAAGATTTGTTCATCAGCTCGATAAGGGATTTATTCAACCTCTGTGGATATTGTGGGAGGGAGAAGAGGGTTTTCTTGGGCTTTTCTGAATCATCCATCTACATGTCAAGCACAGGTGAACACAGAACATGCTGGCTCAGTACCAGCCTACCAGCAGGCTCTGGAGAAGCAGCCCATGGGCAAAGGGGCTGGCAGCTCAGCGCTGGCAGAGAGCAGCCACCTTCATGCCCAGTGTCACCTCACAACAGCTTTAATGACCCAGTCACCTCTTTTCTCCTGGCTAAAGGGAAGATATTTTGGACATGAGTTGAGAGACAAGTTCAAACCTGGTCTCCTGGGTTTACAGTGCAGTGCCGTGTTTGCTCTGGCACGGGCATTTGCAAGTTGTAAAATAACTGGGAAATGAGTTTGCTCTTTTAGGTGTAAGCCAAGACCTTGCTTACAAATACACCATGTTCAGGTACTTTGAATTTAGTATCTCCTTCCACTCTGTCATGTAATATATTTCAAAGACATGGCTGCCCTACTACTTTATACAAAATTATTCTACAGTTTAATATAGCCTTTGGAGACATCCATGTTGAAAGGGCTCTGGCATATATCAGTTGGAAAGGGCTGCTGTGTAGTGTTCTAGCTCGTGTTAAATAATGTCGATC
The DNA here is from genome assembly GCF_000691845.1 of Merops nubicus. NCBI lineage: Eukaryota > Metazoa > Chordata > Aves > Coraciiformes > Meropidae > Merops > Merops nubicus. Next base: position 9,723 of record NW_008618101.1, read on the forward strand.
AGTCAGGTTTCTGACTAACAGACCTCTGTCATACTCCATGGCTCTCCATGATTTCTGAATTTTCAGGCCATTTTGCAGGCATCCATAAGCAAACTCTGCCCATGCTGCAAACTGAGCAAAGACTATGTGGTTGTGATCTACTGGTACTTCAGCTAATTTGTCTTCCTCAGCTGCTGTCAGCCTACAGACTCATTTGAGACATGCACATAGCTCATTTTTGCAGTCTATGATCATCTCTAGCCTGCTTACAGAAAACAAGGTTTAAGCAGTTCTGCAGCCTGTATTTAAGTGGAAACCTCTGAAATTTTTTGAAATAAACTGGCCAGAGGAAGAGACACAACAGTTCTAGCTGAATTTTATAAACACGGATTTGGGTGGGAGGCTTTTTCAGACAGACAGCTGGGTAGGCTTGAAAAGAAGTTGAGGGAGTGGTTAATATCACTCTTCAATATGGCATCTGCAATGAATCATAGAATCATTTTGGTTGGAAAAGACATCCAAGATCATTGAGTCTAACTGTTCACCCTGCTCTATCAAATCCACCTCTAAACTATATCCCCAAGCACCACATCTACATGGGTTTTAAACAACTCCAGGGATGGTGACTCACCCACCTCCCTGGGCAGCCTGTTCCAATGCCTGACAACCCTTTCGGTGAAAAAGTCCTTCCTGATGTCCAGTTTAAACCTCTCGAGAGCAGACTGAGGCCATCGTCTCTTGTTCTATCACTAGTTACTTGTAAGAAGAGACCAGCACCTACCTCTCTACCTCTTCCTCTTTCAGGAAGTTGTAGAGAGCAAAAAGGTCCCCCCTCAGCCTCCTATTCTTCAGACTGAATTGCCCCAGTTCCCTCAGCCACTCCTCATAAGACTTGAGCTCTAGGCCCTTCACCAGCTTCATTGCTCTTCTTTGGACCCACGCCAGCACCTTGATGTATTTCTTGGAATGAGGTGCCCAAAACTCAACATGGTATTTGAGGTGTGGCCTCACCAGTGCTGAGTACAGAGGGGCAGTCACCTCCCTGGTCCTGCTTGTCACACTATTTCTAATACAAGCCAGGGTGCTGTTGTCCTTCTTGGCCATCTGGGCACATTGCTGGCTCGTGTTCAGCTGCTTGTCGATCAGCACCCCCAGGTCTCTTTCCTCTGAGCAGCTTTCCAGCCACTCTTCCCCAAGCCTGCAGAGTTGCACGGGGTTGTCGTGGTACAAGTGCAGGACCTGACACTTGGTCTTGTTGAAGCTCATACAGTTGACCATGGCCCATCGATCCAGTCTGTCCAAGTCTCTCTGTAGAGCCTCCCTACCTTTAAGACAGTCACTAAAACCAGATTTCATTAGTGCTTCAGGGAACAACTTCTTAGGCCTCTGTGACACTAGACATTACGTGGTGCCCAAAAGATGTGGCTGGAGACATTGTGATACAAGGGTGGTAAGCACACGTTGCAAAATCTATCATGTCAATTTTGTATAGTGCCAAAGTTTTAGTTTGCATACTTATTTCAGTAAAAATTCATTGAGGACACTGTTTCCCAATGTTGATTTGACTCTTCACAGCAGTAGCATGACAAGATGCTCATAGCATCAAGATGAACAACCTGAGGGTAACAGTAAAATTAGTTACTTCATAAAATGCCTGAATTTTGTTTTGTTTTGTTTTGTAATGACAGTATTGAACAATAGGATATTCTTCTTAAAATATGTCTTGGTCATTTTATGAAATTATTTGTTTCTCAACTGCACTGTTATATACATAGCCTGAGATTGTGAGACCCTCAGAGCAGCACAGTTTTGCTGTCTGCCAGAGTTCTCTTTCAGCTGTGGTGCTTCCCACATTCCTGTATCCCACTGAACATGCTTCACTGAATGTGAAATTGAACCCACCCACTTCCCTGGTGTCTTACTCTGAATCACAGTTTGTTGTTTTCCTAGACTCATCCAACCAAAGGATGTTAAAAATAAATGAAACGCACACACACTCCCTGTGATCTTCCCCATTTTTATGAGATTTTGGGGTGAGATTGTTATTAGTGTTTGCATTTTTTTCTTTGTCTTCCTGGGTGTTTGCATTTATTCCCAGTATCAACATATCAGCAGTATGTATGCTATCAATATAACCCACTGCAGCGTGGAAGGTGAAAACTCCCCTGGTACTCCAACTTGCAGAGCAGAGTTGTTTCCAGCCCCAACCTGCAGTTCAGGCTGCATAGCAACCTCATGTTTTAACCCTAGACACTTTCTGTTCCAGTCCTGAGTTTCAGCCGAGAGACAATTATAACCTTTGTTAATCGCTTTAGCTTACCCACTAAATGATATCAATCCTCAGAATCATGACAAATCTTTGGCTTCCAGTGGGGTACCTTTATATTTACTATCACCCTTTGTTTATAGTACTGCTGTCAGCTTTCAATCTGCGTGACAACTTTCCCTTTCCAACTCAATTTGAATTAATTTTGAGATTACAATTTTGTGCGACACCTTAATTAAAGGCGGGAGTGCAATCCAAACACAGAGCATCTACAGCTTTCCCTTCACTTGTGAATGCTGAGACTCTATTTTTAAAAGCAGCTAATGACTGCAGCAAAGTGTATTCCTTCCAAACCAAGGTGGCTTTTTGCTTGTAGCTCCTTTGTTCAAGGAGGGAGAAGCCAGACACAGCAAGTATTAGCAAAAGAAGGCACTTCTAGAGGCCTTTTTGATCTCCATTATTCATGATAGCACCAGAGCATCATCAGTGTTAAATCATGATGCAGGAGCAGTCCCCAGCACATACTGTGGATAGCAGCAGCTGGGATGCAGAAGAGTTATCTCCAAGCCCAGCGCTGCATGCATTTAGGCAGACCAAAATGCCTTGTGTTACTAAAATAGTAGGCAAAACAAAGAAACCTGAAACTTACACTTCCATTGAGCTTGTCATTATTTGACTCCAGGTTATTTTGCACTCAGCATTGTGCTTGTTGATCTGACATGCAGTCAAGCTCCAACATTCAGATTAGATTGCCCTAGAAAGCAAAATATATGGGACAGCCTCACCAGAAAACTTAACACTGGCAGTCGCTCCTAATATTATGTGTTAATCTAGTTTGAGGGAAAAATAAAATAAAATTAACCTTAATATTTTTATACATAAAAAAAAAAGCTTGTGTGGATTAAATATCTTTAGATCATTAACAGTGCTGCATATGCTATATGCTGAGACAACAGCTGGGTCTGTTAACAGACCCAGGGTGAACGGATTTAAACAGTACTTTGTACCTTGTGTATCAGGCACAAAGAGAAGGATCTGCTCCCATTGGTCTTATTGCACCTTCCTTTAGGGTTTTGATATACTTTATCTTGATCCCACCAAAAAATCTTAATCCTGGTCCATAAATGTTTTTACAAGAGCTAAAAGTACCTTATCAGCTCTTCCCTTGCTTTTCTTTAACAATCACACAGTTACAGAGTGAATGACACATGCTGCAGAGGGATTAACTACTTTGACCTGATGGGAAAATCTGTAGAGTTACAGGTGATATTTTAATACCTGTCTCTTCTCAGAAACCTAGTAATATCATGTCTGCTCACCCTCCTGATTGCATGTGATAGATTCACATTATTCATGGGATCAATAATTTATGGGACTCCACTACTATCACCATTTCCTCTGCCCCTCTCCTGCTTCATAAGGTATTTTCTGGTATACACCATTAAACTGGAAAATGTATACTGTCAGTAGCCTTAAAGCATTCCTTGCAGCTCAGAATAGTGCTAAGGAGCTTGATCTGAAATTATGGGTATAAAAACATTCAGGCAAATCAAGATTGGGTTAGAGTTTTCACAGAGGAAACTACTATTGCAGGCCACGCTTACAACCTTAATTAAAGAATCTTCATGCCTACCATTACTGAGGCTCTTTGTCAGAACTACCAGCTTCTTGTTACCACCAGCTTCTTTCATCCTTTATAACTAAGGAAACTTTGAAAGAGTGGTAGAATCTGTGAAAATATGATCTTAAGCCCTATAAAGTACATGGTACTGAGTACAGAAACAGATAGTCTACTCACTAATAAAAATGCCCTCACAGACTCGGTTCTTGCTAACTGCCTAGTGCCATCTATTGATGAAAAAGTTGAAGGCATGTATGCATCCAACGACCTTCAGCTAGACACCACAGGAGGGGGGAACCAGCTGCAGAGTCTCCACGGTACTTCTTCTGAGGTCGGGCTTTATGCCTGTTCCTCTTCCCAGACTCGGAAGATCTCCTGGGAGCTGCAAGGGGCAGGATCTGTCCTTGTGCTCACTGTATGCCTTTGTACAGGTTTGGTACCCACCTGATTCCTAGTAGCATTTCTCCCTTGTGCACAATATCAGCAGGGAATGGAGAGGTCAGTACTCCTCCAGGATCCGTGTCAGATGGCAGGAGGCTTCTCCCACTCCACACAGGAGAGGACTGCAGCCATCTGGCTGTGCTTCATGCCTTCACTGAGCATTCTCATAGTCAGGAAGAAAACACTGCAGGTATGAATCAGCTCCAGATCAGGAAAATTTATTTAAAACTCTGCACATGAGATAGCTATCACTGGAATTCTTTTGCTGAAATCTTGGTGCACAGATTCAGGTAACACATGCAGGAGTGCCCCACTGGCCTCCAGCTGTTCTTCCAGGGTTTCTGCAGCTAGTGTGTCATACCAGCCAAACCACTGCAGACATCTTAAGTGACATTAGACTCCTGTGCTCAGACAATGGAGTGAAGGCACTAGATAATACCATTCATGGAGGGTTTTTGTTGATTCTTCGCCCCAAATTAGACATATGCATTTGCTCTGTTGAACGACACCCTGAATGTCTCCCAACAATAGTGAGGCTAAGCATCAAGCTTACATATAGACCTTTGAATTTAGATGCCTTCATCTGAAGTTGAACCTGAGTTCACGTGTCCAAAAGCCATCCAGCCACTCAGTATAACAATACCTCTATGTCATTTCTTCTTTGACACCTCAGTATGATTGCTGCCCCAGCTCTGGTCAGAGACAATGAATACCTTCACTGAATTGTTAAAGCTTCCCATCTGAAAGGTTTTATTTACCTATTAACATGGGAGAAAAAAATGTTCTGGAAAGATGAACATAAAGGCTGTAGGATTTCTGGTGTACATTTATAAAACAACGTCAGTGTACTGGTTTGGGGGGG
>NW_008618102.1:0-21920 GCF_000691845.1 Merops nubicus
ATATATATATATTTACATATCTAAGAATACCTCTTCTCTGACCATTATAGTATTAACTCTCAGAGGATGGAAGATTAGCAAACTTATGTTAAGATAAGCAAATTAAAAGAAGTGTTTCCAAAGTGACCCTAGAACCACTTTTTCTTCCTACTGTCCCATCAATTCTTCAGTGCCACTGTTGTCTGAGATGCATTCTTCACCACTTCTTTGTTTGTAAGGGATTTTGTCACACATACCACCAGGCTCAGGGTCTGAAGAAACCAGAAAGGGAAGAACAGCGTTCATAGAATCACAGAACCATTTAGGTTACAAAGGACCTTTCAGATTATTGAGTCCAACCATTAACCCAGCACTGCCAGGTCACCACTAAACCATGTCTCTCAGCACCATATCTACACAGGTTTTAAATATTCCAGGGATGGGGATTCCACCACTGCCCTGGACAGCCTGGGACAGGGCTTTATAACCCTTTTGGGGAAGAAATTTTTTCCAGTATCTAGTCTAAACTTCCCTTGGTGCAACTTGAGGCCATTTCCTCTTGTCCTATCACTTGTTCTGGGGCAAAGAGACCAACCTACACCTGGCTCCAACCTCCTGTCAGGGAACTGTTGAGAGCCAGAAGGTCTCCCCTGACCCTTCTTCTCTCCAGGCTCAACACCCCCAGGTCCCTCAGCTGCTCCTCACCAGACTTGAGCTCTAGACCCTTCTCAAGCAGCTTCGTTGCCTTTCTTTGGACACGCTCCAGGTCTTCAATGTCCTTCTTTGAGTCAGTGGCCCAAAACTGAACCCAGTATTTGAGGTATAGCCTCATCAGTGCTGAATACAAGGGGGACAATCGGTCCCCTAGCCCTGCTGGCCACACTAGTGCTGATAGAACTGTTTAGGTTGGAAGCTGTAATCAGTCTTAGGAAATTCAGACCATTATCACAGTTGTGTGGTACCCAGATGAGAAGATGAATCAGCACCAATCTTTATTCTTTTCAGCATAAAAGAACATTTTTACTGTAATTTTGAAGTACTGGGAAAAGGTGGTGAAAGCAAGTGAATAAACAAAGCCAAGTATCTTGTAATCACTACATCATACATGACACTCTCCCTCTGCAAAGACTTCAACAATTCTACTGAAAAATTGTTTTATTCCAGAATATGTTCCTGCTATTTTTTAATTTGAAATCTGGAAGGAAGGGCCTCTATGTAGTATTGCTATAAATAGCTGGTGTCTGCCATTAACTAATGACTTAAAAGAAAAAACAAAACCAAACCCACACAACTAGCACACACAGAACAATAAATAACATTCTGCCAACATTTCTGACTAAACTAACTTTGATTGTTTCTGGCCAATCCTAGTCCCCACCCTGTATTTGTTTTCCACAAATATTTTAGCAGTTTATCTGGCACAAATACTTTTGAAACAAGTATCTTTCAATGAATACTGCAGAACAGATTTGAAAAGTAAATTGCTAGTATTTGCAGTGGAAACATGATTTGAAGCAGCTAAATTCATTCCTTTGAAAGAAATATAAATACACAATGTTTCCAGGTATGCAATGAAACCCTGAAAATTTGTGTGCTGAATTTATGAAGACTGCATTCAACTTCCTCGAAGATTCTGAACAGACACATTTAAACATTTGAGATAAACAACTAGTTTATTCCCAGAACAATTTTTAAGATAAATAAAAAGCCTGAAATAATCCAATGCATTAATACTACCAAGTTATTTACCCAGCACATTTATGTTTCTAGTTGAGTTTAATTACCTCTGTAGAGAGCTTTGACCTAAAGGGAGAAAGTTTGTCCAAAAAGAAATTTGAATGGGGGTTTGTTATTTTACATGTGGACAAATGACACGACTCCACATAGAACAGAAAACAAGAGCTGTACACTGAGGAGAAAATGAAACAGCCTGTATGCCCCAGTTCTACAGGTATCAAGGAAGAGGACTAGCACTAACAGTGAGGTTCAGAGAGAATGCTGCTAGAACTGATCTTATTTTTCTGCCAGAAGCAGAAAAAAAAAAAATCCCACAATAAATCAGAGGCAGGAATAAACCTTCGCTCATTTTCCTTTACCCTTCAGAAGATTACTTTGATGGGAATTAGACAGCCCCCTGCAGGAAGCTCTTTAGGTCTTGTTAAGTCTTTTCACAGCACGTTTGGTGGCAAGGAGTGCTCGTGTTTGATGTCGTTCATCACTGTTGCTGCTGATTTTTCTGAGGTTAAGAAACATCAGTCTGTTTGCACTGCTTTTGAGGGCTGCCAAAGTGAAGATCTCACATGGGTTCCAAGCTTCTGGCTGCTGTGTTACAGCACATCCCCTTAGGCAAGGCTGCCTGCCAGGGCTGAACACGTTCCACATGCTCATCTGAGGATCTTCAGTAGGTAAAACTGCTCTTTCTCCAAGTGATTGCATGGACTTGTGCTAACATTGATTTAATTGCATTTCTAGGTTGCATCTGAAAGTCGTCAATGAAATCTTTTCCTCTCTGGACCTCCTGTTACAACTGTTTGTGGCTGCACCCAAAGGGGAATCCTTGCTCTCCAATATACACAGAAGAGGTTTGTGGATTGTTGGTTTTTTTTCCCTTTTATTTCCAGCATCTACAAGGAATCCCTGCTCCTTGGGCACTCCTGTTACTCAGAGTAATCGTTTGCTGCTATAATATAGTGCTTTGCTGAGGAATGACATGCACTTTACAAGACACCCTTATCCTATTTTATTTAATACTGCCTCAGCATTTTGCTCCCCTGCAGTTTGCTGAGGTAGAAGCAGAAACTAAGAACCCTCACTGCCTTTCTCCTCCTTGAGTTGTAACCGTGTTTACATTCCAGTTCTTCCCTCCAGCTTTTCCTGTATGGAACCTATCAAGTTTTGTTCCCTGACCTCTTCTCCATTTGCTCTTTGGTTATAAGTCTGTTCAAACAAAATGAGCCTCTCAAAGACTGTCATTACAAAAATGAACCTTTGCCTTTTTGCTACTTTTACTTCCTTTTACACTTCTGAAAATTACAGAGAGCTGATAAAGTGTGAGTCACCTTTATCACTTATCAGGGGTTAAAAAAAATTCCACACTTAATAAGCCTCCACCACCTCCTTTGCTTCCCTATTTCTCTCTCTTTCCTCAAGCTGTCTTTGTATTAAGTGAAAAACTACTCTAAAGCTGTCCTTTATGTCTACCAGATCCCATTATGTCTATACACAAGGGCAGAACTTCAGTAAATCTGGATCTCCCCCCTTTGTGTTCAAGGTCTGCTCTACTGTCGCTACTGAATTGGGAAGGTTATCATTGTACACACGTGTACAGCAGTGATCTCCAACTGGGAAAGGCTTAGCACATCTCCCTCTGGCACAGTCAGTGGAAGGCTTTTCTTTAGCACACCTTTATGAAGGCTTTGCCCGCAAGGCCCCAAGGATCCCAGCCTCACATTTTGTAAGGGCTGCACACGTAGTTAATTAGGGCAATGGGACATCTGTAAAGTGTCCAACCAGTAACACATTTGAGCACAACCCACTAAACTTCACCGGTGCCTTCAGCACCCATGCCAAGAAACATCTGGTTCTCCTCACAGCTAATGGCAGATCTTTCCTATCCCTTAACCTTTCCTGTAGATGATTTTCTACAATGTACTCTGTTAAGAGATCAGCTTTCAAGTATCTGCTCATCCCTACTCACAGGCACAGCAATTTCTCTTTTAGCAGCTGTGATTGAACACTTTTTGATCCATAGTCATCTTTAGCTCCTAAATGTTAAGTAACATTAAGAGTTTGAGTCAGAACCATCAGTCTTCTATGGCTTTGTAACCAGCCAGTCTCAGATGGTTTGTATTTTTCTGCAGAGGAATTTTAGTTCATGGTTTCTTGCTTGTTCTGATCAAAAAAAAAAAAAAAACACAACAACCACCAGGACGTGACTTAGCATGTAGGCACAGGTTACTGTCATTTGGCAGATCTATTTTATCTGATCACCCTTTTTTATGCATGCCTAGGAAATGAAGGTAATTTGTGATAAGATGAGCATTATCACCATTTTTTTCTATTAACACAAACAAAATGCTACACGAAGCACCATGGACCCCCCATGGATACCCACCGATTTCACAGACATTTTCCACACGTTTCTATTGGCTCTGCTTGAGACCACATATTAAAACCCACCAATCTTCCCAGTACAGACTGATGAAAGCCTCAGCAGAAACAGCTGCATTTCACATGTGGTTTAAGTTAATGTCTCCTCCTGCATGTTTAACTCTAGCTAGCCGTGCTGCTTTTTAATATTCACAGCCCTCTCTACCTTCACATCAGAAGCAAGGCATTCCCCCCAAAAAAAGGGCAAAGAATACAATGAAGCTGGTAGCAATCATTTCTGGAGTGTCCAAAACCACTTTGATTGCACATAACATGAAGAGTGGTTCATGTCTGATGTCCTGTATCCACACAGAACAGTTGTGTAGAACTGTCACATAACACAAACAAAACCCTGATTTCTCCACACAGGGATATTTCCTTTCAATACAAATGAATCATAGAATCATTTTGGTTGGAAAAGACCTTTAAGATCATCAAGTCCAGCCATTAACCTAACACTACCAAGTCCATCACTAAACCATGCCCCTCTGCATCTCATCTCCAAGTCTCTTAAATACCTGCAGGGATGGGGACTCCACCACCACCCTGGGCAGCCTGTTCAGTGCTTGATAACCCTTTTGGGGAAGAAGTTTTTCCTACCATCCAACCTAAAAGTGCCCTGGTGCCTGTTGATGCCATTTCCCCTTTCCTACAGCTTGAAGCATTACCAAAAGTCAGTAGCACTACATATTTTTCACCTTAAATCTATTCTTAAAAAAGAAAAAAAATAATTAACATAAAATACATCTTTTTCTGCTCTCTTTTCCTAGATGAACCAGAATAAAAATAATCACAGGTATTTACTAGGAGCTGGAACATGCCTAAAAATAAACAGCCCTGCATAAGTCAGACAGTCCCCTAGGTGGGAAACGTGTGTAGAAGGCTCTTATTTTCTCACTTGAAAGATCAGTAATAATCTTACACAAGCAAGCCTACACTTATACTCCCACGTAAATGACTGCCACAGATAAAGACACCAATGCTACCATTTATTTTGTGGCAAAGGCATTTCAGGCCATGGGAGCCTTCTCTACAGGTGACTGCATTGCAAGCTGTGCAAGCATCCTCGGGATTGAAAGGTGACAACTGAGGCCATGACAGGGATTTATGTGCATGGCAACACAAAACACACTCTAGTTTGGGCAACACATTGAGCAAATCAATGAGATCAGAGGAAAAAGCTTACCTTCTTCAGCAGGCTGGTTGTTAAGGTTACTATGGCAGTGTTGATCAGGCTCTCTGGAGAAACCATCTTCCACCAAAACCACTGGCAAGAGTCCCCAAATCAGGATTATTGACTCCAGTTTCTCCAGCTCTAAGGCAGCAATAACTGGAACTGCTTAGCAGGAAGCCCTCCGACTCTCTATTTACTTGCAAGACCAGGAACAGAAACCATGAAATGCCTTTCATGATTCTAGCTATTTTCTCTTCAATCTGAAATGACATGCCATATCACCTGAGAGGTTCACTTTTCAGTGAGCACTACGTGACCATTACACCTGATGCATAAGAGCCTTTCATTTCAATAGAGCTGCAAAGCCCTTTTTCCCCTAATATCACCAGTAATATGCAGTAAAACAGAAACGCCTGGACTTAGTGCAGATGAGAGGAGTGTAGAATAAGAGAATAAGAAACTCTAAGAAAGCACTTTCTCAATGCAGGCACCCACTGTTACTAGAGCTCTTCTACCTCACTAGTTATAGTTAGCCATCCATCCTATATCAGCACTTTGCAAATCCTAAGACAGAAGCACCTCAAATAAATGTTGCACAAACTAGTAACAAGAGCAAGCAGATGAGAAAAGCACAATAAGGACTCATTTCAAAACTTTCCTACCACCACCCCACTGAGTAGGGAGCGATGCTCGACGATGTGGGGTTTGGTTCTTCACCTTTATGTTCCCATGGAACTGGTGTGAGCTGTACCAGCAGAGCCCTGCTTGCTGGAGCACACTGGGCCCCTGCTGGGAAAGCTGGCACTGCAGCAAGCCCAGAAAGCCTCTCATGGAACAGACCAAGCTCTTCATAAGGGCCAAAGCCACTCTGAGACACATCAGTCACAGGCAATAGTTACAGGACACCAGGTTCCCTGGGTGTTTTCAAATTCTGTTGCCACTATAGCAGAAAACAGTAAAGAAAGTGATTTCAGCTACAGGTTTATATGTCTCAGCTTCCTTTCCCTTTTTTTTGTTTATTCTTTGCTTCAGGGTGTTTCTCTTCTGGTCTACCCTCTTTTTAAAGCAAAACAGAAGTCGAAGGTGTTTGCTTAGATGAAATTCCTCATTCATTTCTACCCATGGCCTTCTCATATCTTAGGAGTGGCTGCTCTGGTCTCAACAGCTGTCCAGGCATTGACAGCTGGGAAGTTCAGCAGAACTAGGCAGTGCTTCCCCAGGATGCTTCATAAGCTCCTGGAGCTGCAGCCTGGCAATCTCCTGATAAAGCAGCCAACTGCCTGTGATAGCCTGGATGGCTTTTTATTCCATTAATTTGCCTAATTGATTTGGAATGTGTTATAATCAATAAAGGGAATGGACAACAGGAGTGGTAAAAGATCACAGCTGACAAATACCTAACTCCTTGATGGGCAGAGGGAAAGAATTGAGGAAAACCATTTTTCTCTCTGTCCCTACTCCCAATGTGGAAGAATGGATTAGGTCAGGCTCACTGCATCTTCTCCTTCTCCCTTCCTGTGAAGATGTGTAATAAGTAAAGGCAGTCAACCTTAAAGCCCAGGAAAATGGCGTGTCTGATTCTCAGCTGATGCATACTTATGCATACTAAAACTCTGTTGCACAGTGGAATTATACAAGGATTAAACCAGCAGAGTCCCAAGGTCAGAGTTGCCAGCCAGTACCACCAAACTATGAAGCCTATTTCCCTGGAAACCAAAAAAAAAAGGACAGGTCATTCCCTAAGCTGTCAAAATCTACTTTATTGCTGTTTTAACAGCCCAAACAAAAAAAGTGGCAGAGAACAAAAGGGAAAAGGAAAGAAGGGATGTGAATAAGCCCTCCCAATGGACCTTTGCAAGCAAAAGAAGAAAGACAAAAAGAGCGAGAGGTCACAAAAGTACATGTAATTAACATAATCAGTGTAAGAGTGGTGTCAGCAAATTAAAAATAGAGCCCATAACACCCAGAGATTGTACTCAGGGCAGTGCCACAAAGACCAGGAAGATATGAGACGTGCACTTTGGAAGGAAGATGAGGTGATAGGATTTCTAACCACTGAAAAATGTATACATACAATGTATGAAAAAATCCTTTAACTGGATTTCAATCTTTAGTAGTCAACCTCAGCTGTTTGCATATATTTGTGGTATGCAAAGATAAATTCTGAAGACATTCAAAGCTCCCTCCCTCTCCCATCATCTTCCTTGCACACTCCCCTTTCCAGGAACAACAAAGCTCTTCCATAGGGATCACTACTTCAGGAAACTCTTGAAAGCCAGGGAATAAATTCCCACTTCTTCAATCAATCCCTTAGGCATTTGATGAAGCAAAGCTTTGGGATGAAGAGCAATCCCAGGCCTAGAAACAAGGTAAATGATTTACCAGCATACAGGAGCACTTAGATATACCATGCAAAGTAATTTTTAATACTCAAAACATTTGGAATCAAGCAGGACTGTCCACTGATTTATTTTCCTTTCTTACTTATTTCCACCTAGCTACCACTGAGCTATCTGAGGAACACTCTAGTATGGGGTTTTTGTTGTTGTTGTTCAGACTTGATAGCATTTACTTTGTAAACTAGAGTTATTGAAATGTTTTAAAGTTTTTTTAACCTCTATTATATCCCATCATTACATTATATTTTCTTCATGTGCTTTCAATACGCTTTCTTTCTTTGAAAAGAATCCTTGAAAATTATCAAAAAAAGAATTCTTCAGAAATCCTTAGCCTCTGCAGAAATCTAGTGCAAAGAAAAATGCTAAGAATGATATATAAAACACCCTTATCTCTGGTGCTATTTTCCCTCATCACTCCTTGGACAGCAAATCCAAAACCATTGTGCAAGAGGAAAGCAGAAGAATAATGGATATGGGTAAAAATTAATCAGATGTCACAGAAGTCACTAAGATCAAGGATCACTGAGAAGGGTAAGTTTCAGGAAACTTTGTATTTCCCAGAAGCTGGCAATAGGAACTATTTTACATCCAGCAGAGGAGAATTAATTGAGCAGTTTGCTTTGGCTTCCATGAGCTTCAGCTGCGAGACTGACTCCACCTGCACACACTCTGCATGCTGGTCCAGAAGCCCCATTAAGCTCAGAGCCAGGTCCCAGTTCCTGGCTGAACCACACTGCCCTTGTATCCGTACACATATCCATTAAATTTGGATTCATCACTTGCTAGGCTATGACAGGGCAAAGATGGGTCAGGCTGAGAAGCCTGAACCACTGTCTGTTCCCTGGAAGTTGGGATCTCCACAGAAGGATGGCTGAGTAGGATGTAAAACAACCTCTGAACGCTGTTGGCTTGGTTTGCCATATTAAAAATAGATTAAATTAGCAGCTCAATAAACTCAGTTGTAAATGGACCCAGCAAACGTGGGAGATGTTCCCTCCAAGGGAATAAGACGCCGCTTCCATCTGCCTGCTTTGCTCCATGGGAAGGGCACAGAAAGCTGTCCTCATCCTTTCCAGCCTGCCAAACTCCTAAAATTTCACCTCTGCATTTTCACCTCATTCAAAATATACTTCAAAAATAGTAATATCGCAGGTGGTCCTTCTATTGCCTTTACCTGAAATCACCTTTTCACTTCAGCCATAAATACTTCTCTAAGCCACCCAAGAGCTTTCCATTCAGTCTTGTTGTACATCCCTAATTTGTATAAGAAGCCACAAAACCCAAAACCTAACCCTATACCCTTGAACCACAGCATTGTGGATTTTCCAAGTTCTCAGAGGTTGGGAAATGAGCCAGCCCTTGTTACTACATCAGAGCCAAGTATGGGAGACTAAGGATGAAAAGAGAGCTAGGTTTCTCTCTCAGCCTGACTTCTCCAAAAAAGAGAACATCCCTGGTGCTGCCAGGAGGTGCATGGTGCCTGGACCAGCCTGGCTCAGCACCAGTCAGGATGCTGCCTTCTCCTCTGCCTCTCTGCACTGCAAAGCCAACAAACAACACCCTCCCACTTTGCATATTCCAATCCACCATTTCAAACAAGAGTCCTTTGCTTTTTATCCTAAAGTGGTACTTGTTAAAGGCGCTGTGACCACTCAGGCTATTTCCTTTGAGGATGATAACACTGCTGCAGAAGCTTCATTATTATGCTAATCGAGCGCAGTCTGAGCAGCTTTCATAACTGCCACATTAAATCATCTACCAAGGGGAGGCCTCAAGAGCCATTTACATTGCACTGTATGCATATTAATGAAGCCAGCAGCAGCAGAATTGTTTTGGAAGCAATAGTCAGGTAGGGAGAAAAGGGGTGGAAAAAAAAAAAAAAGACATTATTTTGAATGTTGGAAAAACTAGAGATGGTTAAACCTCACAAAGGTTTTGCAGGTTCAGTGCTGAGGTTTAGTTCTGTTGTCTGTAATTAGGGTGGAATAACACAACAGAGCAGAAACCTGCAGCAGCTGCAGTTGTGATGGAGCTCTCTGTGACAGCCAGCAACGTGCTGTACAACACACACTCTCAGACCTCAGCCAGATAGATAGAAGAGCCCTTTCCTCATCCTTTCCTCCTCATGCCCTAGCTCCCTCCCCTCTTGCCCCCTCTTGTGATGCACCTAAAGAAGATAATGCTACTAGGAGATGAAATAGAGCACAGTACCTACCAGCCTGCCTTCAGAATAATTCAAACACATCCATCAAGACCAAAGACGTAAAAGCAAACAAGTGACATGCAGAGTGATCTTGGGCTGACAGCTGAATATAGATACACTTTTCCCAAAAGATAAACCACCTGGAAGCCACCACAGATGAAGGTGGATGATACAGACAGACAGGTTAGGTTGAAGACAGAGCAGGAGCAATAATCATAGCAGTTCACCTGCCCAGACTGTGTCAAGCTGCTTTTTTTTTCACGTGTTCTAGAAAATGTGTATTGTCAAGAGGCAGTTTAAGGGCAGAACAGTGGCATTATTGACAGGAACTGGGAGCTGTTCCCACTATATAAGAAAACTGCATAAAGGAGAGAGGTCTGTGGAAAATGAGGAAGACACTGGCATTGTTACTGAAGCAAAGTCAAGACCTTTTCATCAGATCACAGGTTTGTTTAGACAGCTAGGCATATTTTCAAATTATTTATAGTGAATATTATGTGCACTGTAGAAAGAGTACACACTTTAGAAACCCAGCATCCCAGGAAATGTTTTATTTTGTGATTCAAGCCGTGAACTCTTCCATCACCGTGTTCTGTAGTACCTCCAATCCACTCCCCTATCTCCCTCCTGCTGCTTTCTTACTCCCCTCCCTGGACACCCACCCTCCAGACCCAAACAGTGCTTGACAGCAATCCCTCATGTCCTCAGGACACCATCTTCTAACACTCCCTCTTTCCCCACACCTCTTTACTCCAAGGGGATTTGATAAGAGAAAGTCAGTGCTTATAAGAGCAGGAATCCACACAGAACCAGTAAAGAATGGCTTTTCTCTATGGCTAAGAAGTGTTTATCCACAATCTCAGTTGAAACCCAAGAACATATCAGCATCCAAATATTTATTTTCATTACAAAGAGACTTATTGAATATTATTGCTGTAAATGTCACAGTAAATTTTGCATATTACAGAGGTGCAAAAGGTTGATAAAAAGTCAATCACACAACCTTCCAAGTAAGCTTTTGCCAGCCTTTACCTGCCAAGAAAAGACCAGAACTAGAATAATGAAAGCCTGCAATAGTTTTCTCCCTCTTAAGAGCAAAGAATGACTTGGGATAGAGTGGGCCTTCAGAATACTGACACTAGCCAAAAGGAAAAGCCCTTGTACCAAGTCACCACAGTGCTGAAGAAAAACAGACTCTGCTGTCAGCCAGCTTACCCCTTCCTCCCCAGTCTCAAAGAAATTATTCTGTGCTTCAGTCTTTAATTGACTTTTGAAGATCCACGAATTGACTTTTGAAGGACCTTCCTAGTCTTATTTTCCAGTCATTTAAAAATGTTTCCTGCCCAATTGATTTTTTTGACAACTTATCACTCAACAAATAATGCTCATGTTCTCCTAGTAACCGCCCTCCCTGCTGGAAGCTTGAAAGTTTCAGCTTTACATTTTTATGACTTTTCCTTCAAATGTTACCTTTTCTGTATCTCAGTTGTGTGGCCTGCACTGAAGGGTACAATAACATCACTTAGAATTACACAGATCTAAGTTTAAATGAGCTCTTTTGATACTTCAAAGCTCGTGATTTTTTGTTTCAGTAACTTATACAAAATAAAGGTAATGTATAATCCTAAAGGAGATAATAATTTAAAGTTTCTCAGCCCCAGTCAATTCTAGATGCTTTTCTATGGTAGAAACTAGTTAGGTATCAATAAGCTGGCACATATAAATATTATAATGTCCATCATTTATGACTCATGAGATATGCCAAAGCACCTAACTTTAAAAGGAATCCCCTAAATACCACTTATGAAAAGGTGAGAAAATATTTACATGTATCTTAGAATTTAACAAGCAATATTAATCTGTTAATAGTATGCTGTGATAGAACAATGTGACACAATTACATAAATACTCCCACAAAACCAGTGGCAATATAATCTTAATTATGAGATATTACATATATCTAAATAGATTTTTGTACTCCTAAAAAGTATCAGCAAAACATAAGAAATGTTTTGAGAGACTGCCAAAGAGCTTAGTTTAACAAATGGATAAAGTATGTAACATTTCAAGCACCTAATTGCAAATCATGTACACACGCTGCGTTTGATTTGCTTTTTGCCCACCTCTTACTCCCATTTTCGGCCAATTAGCTGTTCAGCTTCAAGAGCTTTGGGCCATGGGCTGATTTCATCTATATGTGTATACAGCATCTCTAAACGAGGTCTTTGCACACTACTGCACTGCTGCTAATGATGAGGGGAATGGTTTGCACGTAGTGATGTCAGAGGCACGTGGTGACAGTGGGTACTTGTACCCCTTGCATGTATTATAAGGGATAATTTCACAGGCTAATTTTCTTTCTTTACCTAAGCAAGGCAAGTAAGCCTTAGAAATGTGTTTGCTTGGCTGTTCTGTGAAAGGGATTGTTTTGTCTTGTAAGCAAATTAATGAATCTTAACCTTTGAAACATGAACAGATGGCAGAAGAGACAAATTCCATTAGCTAATAAGACAAAAAAAAAAGTGTAGGCAACAAGGTAAAGTTCATATTCAAAAGCCTCGTTTTGTACATAGACGCAGAGCTCAGAAGATACCCAGAGAGCTCGGAATGGTTTTGATTTATATAAAAGTCCCACAAGTCTTCATTCGTAATCTCTGAAAGCCTGACATTAAATTAAACCTGTATGTGGTTTTGCTGGGGGGCAGGATGAGGATGGAACTATTATGTGTATTTGCTGAGACATTATCAACAGAGAGGACATCTCCCACTGGTGATACCCAAGGGTTCAACTTCATTGCTAGTCTGGGAATGACAAGTTCCTAAACCACTGTCAGTCTGTTTCATTCGAAGCACTATTTTATCCAAGCCATTTAATGCCTATTACTCACTACAACATGCTGGTTTTGCCCTGTGTAATTTCTGATGTCTGGTTTAGAAATTATTTGTTCTCTCTCACTTTCCCAGAGCTGTTCTGCACCCTATTCCTGTGTCTTCCTGAAGGGATTTTCTGCAAGGTGGAGTTACAAGAGGTTTCAGTGCTGTCACTGCGGAGTTGGTCTCTCAAGTGCCAGAGCCACTAGGGTTAGCTCCACTAGCTTCAACATCATAAGAGGGAATCAGGAAGGCTTCAGAAAGTTATCTAAGAATGAAAGAGATGGAGCAGTGTAGCAGATGTGCCTGTGGGACCAGCCCTGCAACTGGCCCATCAGACTGGACACTGAAGTGCCAAGACATCACTTGAGTCTGCAAGTAAGGCTGAGCTACTGCTGGGTCCTGCCTTCCCTGAGGAGGCTACACCAAGCCAGAGGGGCCAATATGCTCTCTGGAAGCAACTTCAGGTTCTCAGTAAGATTCATCACTTCATGGTTAAGAAAGAAAAAAACTAACCTACTCTACACTTCACTGCAGAGTGACTGTCAAAATCTTCTCTACACTGTAGGTGACAGTTTTGGAGCTCCAAACTCCATAAAAGCTCATATTTTGGATAGCAGCCATCCTTATTCCTGTCTAGCAGACAATGGCAGGGAAGAGGGGACAAACCTCCTCTTTCAGGCTGGAGACACTAGCCCTCAGAAACCAGCAGAGACACTTGCCAAAGTCCCTTACAGCTGAAAATCTGCAAGTTGCTCTCCTCTGCCAGAGCCTGCTACGAATGCCACAGGGAGACAGACAGCCTAGGAGGAGGAATTTGCTTCTCTCCTTTCTTTCTTATTCTTTGTAACTCAAGGCCATCGATGAGACACATTGGGAGGAACATATAGCCTGTGTTTATCTTAAGATACAACTCTTCCTGTAGCTCTACTGTTTGTTACTTCCAGTGAGAATGTTTTTAAAATGATTTAGTTCAAACTGACTATATTTCACTAATTAATCATCAGAGTAAATAATCTGGCATCTAGACTTCTTCCATGTCATGTAGAAGCTTGACAATATTCAAAGGAAAATCTGTATTTATTCATGGACAGAACAACCCAAATATCCAGGTTAGAGGAATATGCACGTGTGTAACAACACTTCCCAATTTTGAAAAGTGTTTCCTCTGCAGGGACAGTGTAATACAATAGAGTGCACATGGACCTCTGCCAGCACCTGTCTGTTCAGGAATTTCATCCACTTTAATAAGCTGCTGCGCTCTGGATCTCAATTAACCAGACAAGCTGGTGCAATTGTAGAGAACTCAAAAATAAGAGAGAGAAGAATTCACAGATTCTCCATCTGCAGGCCTTCTGTAAGCATGACACATACAAATAGAACATAATATTGCAGGTGACATACTTAAAATTATGAATTACAGTGAGGCAATGAGAAGCTAGTAGAGAAACATCAGCATGAGGCCCCAGAACAAATGTTATTTTTCATGGCTTACTTCAATCATTGTCATCAGGAGTCAGCATCTACACTAAGGAACTTATTGATACAACCACTCTAGTGGAATCTGAGGTCTGCCAGAAATGCTCCATGAATTAACCCAAGATCCAAGTAGGCAGAAGGGTTCACCAGCATGAATCTAATTACAGGATTGAGGCCCACATTTATACAATGACAATTTAACTACCAGAATATAAAGACATCACAAGACTTGAATAGCACAGTAAATCATGAGAACCTAATTTTCACTTTACAGATCATGAGAACCTAATTTTCACTTCACAAGAGTCTCACAGACTTTAAAGGAATTAAACCAACAGATTCCTAAAGCAGTCACAATAAAATCCCACAGTGTTTGCTAGGTAACTGTATTCTTTCCAAATATTTTCCAAATTTACTACAGAATTCCAGAGCAGGGATAAAAGTTTCCAGTTAAATTACTATTTTTGCTTGCACATGTAACCCAGAAATTCCTACCAAATTACACTGCTCACATGAACTTTTATTTTTAATAGTGACATAAAATGCTGCTCCCCTGCCCCATAAAGCAGCCTGTCATTTATTTGGCTCATTAAAACATTAGAAATTATGAAGCAGTTCTTCACTATGAGGGAGGTGAGACACTGGAACAAGTTCTCTGGGAAAGCTGTGGATGCTCCATCACCGAAAGTGTTCAAGGTCAAGATGGGTAGGGCCCTGAGCAACCCGGCCTGGTGGGAGGTGTCCCTGGCCATGGCAGGGGTTTGGAACTAGATGACCTTTAAGGTCCCTTCCAACCTAAACCATTCTATGATTCCTTAAAGAAGAGCAGGATATTAATTCTCCATTATGACTGTACCACTATTCTTAGTAGAAACAAACCCATGTTTCTTCCCTTTTTTCTCTTTCCAAGTGTGAGAGGTGCAGGAATACATACTGCCTCCTGCCAACATAATAACAACTCTGAGATGGACAGAAAAGACACAGGCTTCCCAATCCTCTCCTTTCAGTTGATCTTTAGACTGTTTAGGTTTGATCTGTGAACGTCAGTACCCCATGGCCATACTCATCCTATGGAGGCACACCATGTCAGATGACCATACTCAACAACTCAACATAACCTGATTCACACTACATATTCACTGGTAGGCTGAGGTCATGGTAAAACAAATTGCATCAACATTATTTGTTGGATCAATTGATGGCAAGGTGTAATATGGCTAAAGGCCAAGAGAATATGTGACTGCTCCAAATATAGGGCATTTCTTTGAAATCGAGGATTGCTCGGAAGGCTTCAGAAGTGGAGGCTTTGGGCTATTAACACCAGCTGGTCATTAAGCCCACACAAATTGTTACAGCTTTTATAACCTTTTTTTATCTGAAGAAAACAGTTAAACATTTTAATTACATTACAGGGATGACAGAAGATAATTGGAGTTATCAGGAAATTATGTAGTCCTGTTAATGTGAGTTACTATGTCATTTCCATTGCTTACCAATGTACTTGCCATCTAGGTAAAATAAAAGTAACTGTTCAGTTAAGTCCATATGCAAACCATAAAGATGGAATAATACTAAATAAGTAAAACAAACCCAAACAAATTATCATATTAAGCTGGTATTGTATAATCTTCTAAGTAAAGCTCTGGAGACAGAACATAATGAGGGAGCCCAAGTTTAAAAAGTGCAGTTACTACCTATGGAAACTAATTACCTTTATTTTAAAATTAAGTCCACAGAAGGATAGGAAAATTCAATGTTTATATGGCTTCTGTGAAGTATCCTGCACCATTTACTTAAAAAATGTACCACCAGTAGAGGACAACCTGCCAACATGTACTCCCTGTATTAATTAATAAAATATTAGCCTCTTTAGATCTTTTTTGGATATGTGGGTCTCACAAAGCTCCTAGTTCTGAAATACCAGTTTTGCCCTGTATTTCAGCACATCAGGCCTTCACTGGGATCAGGTAATTAAAGTGAGATTTGCATGGGACTGTGGCTAGATCTAAATAGGATGCTTTTTTACTGGGCAATATGAAGAGAACGTGTAGGAATGTACCTCTTAATTTTTTTGCTGCTGTTCTTTTCTTGCATAAATTGCTGAGGCTGAACAGCAGGTGCAACAGCAGCTACACTATTTCCCAGGGAATTCCTGGTCATGATGTGCCAGCCTGTTGGACTTTGAAGATTTACTGGTTTGCACTTAAGGGAAATGTATAAGAAAATATTTACAAGTGCTCATTAGGGCTAAATTGTATCCTTATCCTGTGCAGGTACACAGGGAATTAAGAAAATTCTATAATGAGAATAGATGTAAGGCTGTAACACTTAGGCAGGAATAGTCAGCTGGACAAGGGAAGGATGAAGAACTGTACTACAAACACAGCAGAGGGGCCATGGTTAGTAGAAAGTGGAATATGAGTCACCTTTATTACGGAGGCAGTCACACTGGGATGTATAAACAGGAATATATTCTTAAAATATTATGTTATCTAGTCTTTTGTCACCCTGCTGAGGCTTCAGCTGTAGCACTGTGCCCAGGTTTTGTTCCTGTACTTGAAGCAGGCTATAGAACAGAGGCAATACAGAGGAGAAAAAAAAAATAAAAAAACACAGAAGGAAAAAAGATTTCAGTTCCATTGTGTCTAGATGATCCAAAAGGACAGACTGGCCTGCAAGAGCCAGTTGCCTAGCTGGGGACTTGACCACCTCACAGGCCTTGTATATAAGCAGATGAGAATCTATAATACATGATTTGAGGTTACTTATGCAGCATCCTGAAAGGAATAAAAGGCATTGCTTTGAACTTCCACAATGGAAGAGCCAGGAGAGTCTGGATCAGATTCATAAGTGTAGCTTAGATACTGTCATGTCTAGTGGAGTCATAACTTGACTTGCATCACATTGGGTGGCTCAGAATGGAGCCCACTGGTTTGGAATGTGAGGCTTCGACTATCTGATAGGTGCTGCTGCGGCAAAGGGGCAGTTAGTCCACCTTAGGAAAATCAATGTTCAGTTCTGACCTGATGAGGGCACTTGAGATTAGTTTCAGAACCTCGGAATGTATCAAACAATGCCTTCTTTCCAAAGAGAAGAAGTAGAAGGTTAGTCCTTCCAAGACTACAGAACCACCTCTTCTCTATCTAAGAGCCCATTTGAGATGGCCACAGTATCTTCTTGTTCCAGACCTTTGTTTTACTTATCTGCCATAAGCATCCTGCTACATGGGCATGGTCTTCAACAGTCACTGAGGAGACCTAGTCATTAGTGCAGGTCAAACATATGAGGTTGCATATTTCAGGACATAAATAACAGCCTACAAACCCTACAAGAGAAAACTTGGCACATCTGAATTTTGTGAAAGCATAGGGATGGATTCAAATTAAAGTCTGTAAGATTTCATTTCCAAGTGTTTTCATTGTGACCACTTTATTTTGGTACAGTTTGGTTTCTCAATTTAAATCTGTCTGGAAGTCTACATATTTCCTACATATACAGAGGAATTATTTGGTTTGTCTCAGGGCAAGGGCTATTGAAGATGATGTGTGTTCCCTTACATGTAAAACCACAAGGTTTTATATTTTTCCATATTAAGCAGTCATTTATCCCATCCCTTCCCAACTTTGGCATTTACATAAATTGCACACATGCGTTTGTTTCCATTGACTTATTTGCCATTTGCACAGATATAAAACCAGCCAAAATTAGACTCAAAGGGCTTAATTTATTTTCCTAGGTAACTCAGCAGACTTCCTGTAAACGTACCAGATCCATCTACCACAGCAGAGTAAATACAATTGTCCTGATACCTCAAAAGTCTCCCTACTAGCAAGGCACACATGCAGCCAGTTGTAATATTACGTGCCATGAAAAGCCAGAGCTGATGGCCTGGTTGCTCTTTGTCATGGTAGTTCACAGAAGAACAATAATCCCTGAATGGATGGTCTGCTCAATACCTTTAGGAAGTTTGCTTATAGCTACACAAAGTCTCAGATGGCTGCATGCAAAAATAGGCACAAGCTGTTCATGAAGCAAACGCTAAATAAATCTTCATAGCAAAGCTGCTACTGTGGAAAAAATTCTCATGTCTGAGAGTTCTAAATTTACCCTAATGTGCCAGCCTTAGTCCACTGATAACAAGCACTGCCTGCGTGTCCAGCATGGCTTGACCCTGATAATCTGCTCACTTGCTTTTGAACTTCTTTTCCCACAGGATGCACCATCTGTACAAGTCTCCAGTGTTTTTTTGCAAGGTCTCTGTGCAAACGTGGCCTTAGGGAGCAATCCACCACATTAAACTACTGCAAATAGTTCTCCTGATCTACGTGACAAGCTATGCTGGACAGAATGGTGCTATAAGGGAAGAATTATTTGAATGTGAAAAGGGTTATAGCTCACCAGGGAAGGCAGGAAACCAGACAATGGCCACAGTATCACTGATGATATTGAGAAAGTGGGACAGTATTATAATTAGCTCCTTATCATGGCTGGCTTTCCTTAAACGAGACATTAAGAATACCTGATATAGATGCTTAAACAGAAAATAAAAATTCCAGTCTCTTTTTTTTTTTTCCACAGGTTTTTGGGTCTTTCTGTCCACATTCTGCTTTTGGGGGGGAGCTTACACTTGGCCTTATACAAGTCTCCAGCTTTTCAAAGAATGAGACACTCATAAGGACTCAATGAACTTTAATCATTGACCCAAAATAAGTTCTGCTTCATTTAATGAAGAAACCCAGGGGATGTTCACTAGATATTTTATGACACTGCATGTTGGAAGGTCAAGTCCAACGTACATCAAGAGTGAAGACCTAGAACTGTGTCTCATCTTAGACATTTTGGTTCTACTCTGAAGGAAAAACATCCTGGATGTAAGGCATCTGTGGAGAGAACTGCTTAAATGAGCAGTGACAAATCTTTCAGACACTAAAATAAAGGTGAAATAGGGCCGTCAATAGAGCAGCTATAATCATGACAAAAAACAAATCAGCAGTTTTTGCTGTTGTAAAGACTACTGAAAATACCAGCTTTCAGATATTTTCCGGGTTTACGATGCATCTAAGGGAAATTTGTGCATCATATGAATTCATGGTTATTACACCACTGCTCCAACACTTCTGTTTGTGTCAGCATTTTCAGGGTGAACCTTGTAGTACTAGACCTGTAACTTGTCCATAACAATTTGCCAAAGGCAGGAACCTGACATAAAATCTAACATAGGTACATTATTCTAAGCTGGGGAGGATTAATTTTAACATTTTAACTTAGACAAATCTAAATACAAATATAAATGCAATTAATGATAACTGGATTGGGCCATTTTCTTGAATCAGAATGATTACACAGCACTATACCAAGTGTAATAAATCAATTATTGATAATATTAATATACCTTCTGACACTGAGATGTTTTAAGACATCCTCATTATGTAAACTGGGTGTCTCCATCATTTAGGAAAGATGTTTTTGTAGTTCTTCATAGGTGCTTCATAGGTATGTGTTCAGATCACACAGCTTCCATGCAGAGGTGTTATCATTTCCATTTCACAGATGGGACTTAACAGCTCAGAGACTCAACAAAGGTCAGGAAGCACATGTCAGAGCGAAAAATCAGCCTTCTACCCTAAATCCTTAGCCTTCACACCAATCATAAGAACACCAGCAACATTCTCATCTCTTCATCAGAGTGTATTTGCACCAAAAGCTTATTTTTTTTTATTAAGATCTCTCAGTTCTGTCTCTCACAGCACCAACTATCACCTCTATAATCACTGGACTAGACGCCAGCTCGAATAAAACATCTTCTGAGATGGATTCCACATCATCATGCACATCCTTTCAGCAATAAAATTACAAAATTTAAATGGAGATTATTCTGAGCCCACATCTTTTGGATGACTGTGAGCACTGGTGATTGTGCTATGAACCTGGACTGAATGTTGATAGGCACTGAATAAATTTATATTTCTGTATGGGAGGAACTCTGTATCTTAATGATGATAAAAGCAGTTAGAAAATCTGTTTGCTTCCTCATTCTACAGTTTATAGCTTTGAAAGGAAAAACATGATCTCCTAAGCAATTTGCAAAGCACACAGCCTAAATTTGGAAAAGAATAAGATTATTCTATTAATGAAGAGATGCAAGCACAATGTTAGATGACTACGACAGGAAACAAAAGGAAAAATCAGCATCACAAAAAGCTGTTCCATTAATCTTAATAAAAGCAGAAAACCCTTGAAATCTAACAAGTCACAATTTCGAAGTCAACTCTCTCATTAACAGAGGGCTCTGGAGTCATTTGCTGGGGATCAGAGGAAGGTTATTTTTGAAATTCAAATGTGTGTAGTCTAGGTTGCAGTCCTGGTTCGGCACGGGACATTTTGAGAACACAAAAGCCTATGCTTAACAATGTACCCATGACAATGAAGTTGCTGTAGAAGTGTTTTAGAATATGTAATAGCATATAGAATACACTAATATAGATTGTTAAAAAAAAAAAAAATCTAAGCAAAGTATAATATTTAGGATCTAACTGGGTAGCTCCTTAGAGCTGTAGTCTCCAAGATAACTGAAACATCTGGTTCCCCATCGTGTCTCATCAGCAGTTCTTGTTTGTTTGCTTTATGTATTAAAACATCCCTTCAGTATAATTATCATGTCAGATTCAATATCTGTAGTACAGAAATAAAAACATCTGTATTATTAATTACCTTAAAAATGTAGAAAAGCTTCCTAACTGCCTTTATCTATCAAACAACTGAAATTTCATATTTTAGCTTAGTGTAGTCAATGGATGTTAACAGTCTGACAGAGAAACATGAAGATCCTTCTCCAGACCCCGACTCTTAATTTATAGGTTAGTTTCTAACATTATAGGAAAACTGATATACAGTGTTCTATAAGGAGAAATACATATATGTGTAACATACAACTATAAACTCAGATTCCATTCTGCCATTTAGGCAAGAAAATGAAGAGGCTTAATGAGAGAGGTGCAGAACAGAATGTTCTGTTAATGATGTGAATCACCTCCCCTTCCTTATTACTCCTATACATTCCTAAAGTTTGGGAAGTGCTCAGATCCAACAGTGCTGCATGCCACAGGACCTCCCTGGGAAAACTAACCAGGGATGCGCACACGTAGACATATTTGTCTTTTAATTATTTATACACATCAAACTTTTGTTACAATTTCTTTTTTGAGCTTTATTTTGGATGCTTGTAAAGGCTAAAAGATTAAAGCTCATTTTCCAAGATGCTTATGATAGTGCTTCTCAAGGAACCCTTTCACAATACCCAAACACAGGAGAATTAGGACAAGAATCTCTGTCTTCTAGGACACTTCTGAGTGTAGTTCACTCAACTTCTGTTTCCAGTTTCTGTTCATCTACAAAAGCTCTTTGTTTTGGCAACCAGACATTGTTTCTGATGGCTTCCCACCCTGAATACTCAAAGCATGAAGCAGCAGGAGTGGAAGCAAGAGTCTCTCCTTTGATCATTAACAAAGATCAGCTCTGATGGATGCCTTCAGGCTCACAGTTTTCTCACCAAGCTTGCCCCAATACTCCCTGACAGATTATCTCTTGTTAAATCACTTCAATTTGCAACAGGACATCCATCTTCCTGGCTCTTCCTGACACTCCTGTGTGCATCAGGCCCTGCTGA
>NW_008618102.1:21951-27193 GCF_000691845.1 Merops nubicus
CCAATTCCACAGAAACAGGAGATTCTGCAGAGCTCAGTAATCACTACAAGGTGAGACAACCTTTTGCAGTCTGGTTGTGTCTGATTGGTTTCACTGCCATACAGCTCTACAGAAGCCAGGTACATATTTTGGTTTTATGGTTCTTTGTGCATGGTTGGCTTAGGAAAATCTGCCATATAATTGGTATGGTCCTACTTTTCAGCACAACAGATTCCAAATAAAGTGTAACGTTTAGGTCAGAGCTCAAATAGTCTACAACCCTTTGCAAAGCTGTTCAAGTCAAAATGCTTCAAATAAAACTGAAGATCCATGGGAAAAATTACTTTATCATGCCAACTGCTACAGTACTCATGTGGGGCTGAAGCAAATGGGGTGTGAGAGAAATGCACCCTGAAATAAATGGTGATTGTCAGAGTCAATATCCCACATGAAGCAGGGGTGAAAAAGCCTTCCTGTAACCTCCAAGTGTACAACCTATGTAAGCAATTCCACAAGAGGCTCCACAGAATTTTATCTGTAATGGATCACATGCTGCAGCAGCCAGTCCTCCTCTGTGTATACAAGTTCCAAAACTGTACAAGTTTAACTCACAGAAAACAAATCTTAAAGCCAGAGGTTTGGAAGTTTCATCTATCCATCCAGATAACCTGTTCTGGCAGAAATTGCTTTACTGTACTTCGACATGAGGGACTTGAAAATGCAATTCCTTAAACAATGATCATTCAACTTATCATTTCCACACACCTTCACTCTCCAGTGTAAGCCCTTAATGATACATAGCTGGGAAGTGTTTACCTTACTTTTTGAAAGCTGAAGGCAGACCTAAAGTGCACTGTGACCAATCACACTAAAAAGACTGCATCATCCAAAGGGCAGCTGAAGCAAATTATTCAATTTATCTACTGTTTCAGAATTTCCTGTATGAAAGTAATTCACTTTATTTATATACTCACTGTTGTGATACAAACAAAACTGGTGGAAAACAAACTCTGTTGGCAGGACATCCTTGATGGAAGTTTGAGGGTTTTTTTACTCTGGAGGATCTCTCAGTCTCTAAGAGCACTGCAACCCACACAGCTTTCTAAAAACATCCAAGAAAATCCAAATTTTTAACATCTGCCTACCAGTCAAACTGACCTCCAAGGTGCTATGCTGCTGATGGTTT
This sequence comes from Merops nubicus, assembly GCF_000691845.1. Taxonomy (NCBI): domain Eukaryota; kingdom Metazoa; phylum Chordata; class Aves; order Coraciiformes; family Meropidae; genus Merops; species Merops nubicus. The sequence continues at coordinate 23,117 of NW_008618102.1, forward strand.
TACCCAAAGAATGTGCAATATTGAAGGAATCCCAACTTAAATGGTTTTCAAGGCAGCTTCACACAAAGAGGAGAAGAAAGTCATGAGCACAAATCTGGGAAAATAATAATGCCTCTGGATTTGTTGGCTTGCATTTTAATTTTGATAGAATGCTAAAGTAGTAAGGGTTAGAAGAAAATAAAAGCACTAAATCAGACGCACTGGAGAGGAAATTGCATCTAGGATGTTGCAGAACATGCTCAGCAGGCCAGAGGAATGAAGCTTTAGGACTCTATCTGCCTATACAAGACCAGGATTCAGTATTACAACCCAGTTTGACAAAACATCTCAGCACAGGCTTAAAGCTAAGCCTAGGCTTAAATTCCAAAGTCAAGATAGATTTTTTTTTAAGCTGTCAATCAGTGGACAGGCAAAACACTTTCAGATCAAATCTCCTAATTGTCACCTGCAGACAGCAGGACTCCTCTAAGAGAGAATTTTCTGTAGCATACCTCAGTATTTGAAGAGAACAGTTATTACCATTTTCAAACCCTGAAGTTAGGTATTTAAATCCCAAGCCAAGTACATAAATAATAAAGTTGCACCACTTCCAGACATGCTGAGTTCCCACTGATTTTAATGAGAGCAGTACATGTTCAGGTCCTCTTGACAGAAAGATTTAGATACCCGAGTATGAATGAAGAGGCATGACTTTCAGATGGAAACTACTTTTAGAAGAGCCAGCTGGAGTTTTTTATTTCATTTTGTACAGATCGGGGCTTCTGGTTCTGAGCGATTATCCACCAGCAGATCACTGATTCACTTTTAGTACACATCTGACCTATATCAAGTTCATTGACATGGCTTCTCCATCAAAAGCAAGGTAAGAGCTTGATATCTGGGAACAAGTAAGATGTTGTAGCCTTTGGACAGCACATTTCCAAGTGCCATTGCCACTGATCCTTCCAGTCTATGTACAAGGTAGATGGGAGAAGCAATACATGACCTCATAAGTCCTGCCTCTGTCAGCTTCTCGAAGTTTGGCAGGTGTAAGACTCCAGCTATTAAGCACTAATCCATGAAACATTGATTCCTATCTCCAGTACTTTCTTTTGTCAATATGTTTGGTGGTGAAAGGAAAATATGGTGCAGTACTTTGGAAAGTATCTTTTGGCAGTGTCTGGAATAGGGTTGAGAGAAGATAGCTGCTCATCAGCACTCACACTGCTAAAACTGGGTGGCCCAATCTATCTTCTGTGTTAAGCAGTAAGCAGACTCTAATATCAATTACAGATTAAGAGCTCTCAAATGAATTTTTGCAACGAGCAAGCCAGTGAAATTACAGTCTGCTGGTAAGAGAAGAAATTCACCTCCTCTTCTAGACTTATTCTCCCAAGATCATTCTCGAATGAAGAGCAGGAAATCCAATTGTCTGAGAGACAGCACTGAAAAACTGGGGAAAGAAATTCTCCCAGGGATTTTCAGATGTTGTTTCCAGATATTTTACTTTACAAAATCATCACATTTCCTGCTGCCATGTCACATTTATTAGTGTAAACAACATGATGGGTAAAATCATATCAACAAATCAGCAGGCAAGAAAACAATTCATATTGCTGGTGAGGCTTAGATACCTGCTCATTGCTTTCAGTGAGGTAATGCTCATTACTCTCAGCAAATTGCTCATAAGGACACAGCTTTTTCAAGAAGCTATTTATTTAACTGCTTAATGGATATTGTTTTCACACGAGGCCAAGAAAAGTCACATCAAAACCTTTGACACATCACCTGGTGCTGGTTTATATCTTAAGAAATTTGGCACACATCACACTACAGTGCGATGCCTTATGAAGTGTCAGTCCAGGATATGAGATAATCAGTCAGAACAATCCTTTGGGATCAAAGGGAACTGAATAACTGACATTTCTGCTCGAGCACAAGTCTAGGGGGGAGTGAAGAAGTTGCCATTTGAGGAACAAACTGTTCAAAAGAAGCTTAATTATTTTTCTTTACCTTCTCATAAATATTCCTAATGATGTCATATTTAGCCCAAAATTTAAGGCTTTTCCTCTGCTCAGCATCTGGATTTCCCACCATCTACTTTTTGAGTCCTGGAAAGCCATAAAAACCAGAGAAATTCTCTGATAAGAATCTAATCATGTTACTCAGACTGTTTGGCCTTGGGCTTGCATTCATTATACGAAATTAAATGCTATGAAACATTATGAAAGGCAGCAACAGAAGGATTAAGAAATCTCTTAAGATCACTCCCCCCTTCCCCTTTCTCTCTGCACTAGCCCATGTTCCTTTCCCAGGTCACTCCATGTGCATTTAAAGACCACAGACAGATGCAGGATGTTAGGGTAACTGAAAATCCCTTTGGAAAAGTCAAAAAAAAAAAAAAAAAAAGGTGAAAATAAAGAAAAATCACTGTTTATTTGAAACAATACAAACCTCTCCTGATGGGTATAAATAGTCACTGGAAAGATGACTTTTGTGAGCCAGTATATCAAACCCAGCATTTCTGTTTGGCATTGAGTTGGCAGCTTTAGTTCAAAACCAGCCCAGGATGGAAAAAGTACACCTCTATCACACACATAATGGCTGTTAGTGGTCTACATTGAGATAATTTATGAATACCAAGAGGGCTAGATTGTGCAAGCAAGGTTCTGGAAAAGGCATATTAGAATATATTTTATAACTTCTTTAATTCTTTTATTTCTTTAGCTGTGAATGCCTCCCTTTGGTCATTTTTCATGTGTTTTACAAGCCTGCACATCCTCCAGGCAAACTATTCACATCAAACAGGCAGCTCTTGAACAAAAGAGGTAGTTAAAGAAGTACCCAAACACTTGGATAAAGACAAGATTTTTGTGCTATGTCATATGAAAACAAAACACATCCAGTGAATTTATGACATATTTAAAATATGTCACTGACAGAAACTCTCCCCAGCATTGCTCCGAAATGTCTCCTATCTCAGAAAGCCACTTGCTTGATGATAAACCCCACATTTTAATAGGTGCTCTTTAATTCATTACTGTGTTAGCAATGTGACCTCTGCTGCTCAGACAGGAAGGGGATTTTTGAAACCAGCTAACCTTAATTACATTCAATTTACTAAACATGTAAGATAGCAGTAGGATGTTTAAAATTGACAAAATTAACAGCTCTCCTTTAATTAGCTTTAACTAAGTAGACGAAGAAAGTACCTTTAGAAGCAAATAAATGAATTAGGCTTATAAATCCCCTAGTAAGATGGGATTTAGTAGGATGTCCATTCCTTTAGCAGGATGTGCACTGCACGTGGCAGCTGCTGCCTTGCTCCCCACTAGTGAATGAGCAGATACTAGTTTTGTGTATTGCAGCATGCACACAATAAGACAATTCAAGAATTGTATTTTAATATGTTCATGAGCTAAGGTATGTGCACAATTACATTATCTTATGTATCTACCTCACTCTGGTGAGACCTCACCTGCAGGGCTGGGTCCAGCTCCGGTGTCCTCAGACAGAAGGACCATGCATGTTCCTTTGGGCAGGGAACTGCATCTTGCTCACACACACCTAGAGGAATGAATTCACACTTTGTAACAAGGCCCTGTTTTTTCTCTCCTCAATTTCATCCCAAAGACCTACAGTTCCTTTAAAGAGTCAGGGCAAAAGAGCAGTTCAAGAAGAGCTCCAAAGCAGTGGTCACAACGTGTAACCTGCCTGAAGGTTTACCAGTACAGTTCAAAGGGCATAAAAGAGACCTTAATTCTTTGAAGTACAGCTCCCCATGGTGTTTCTTCCCATAAAGAGCCAAACATATGTCATAAAACTTTATGCTCAAACTTAGAGGAATCTGGCTGAAGGCCTAGGAGTGCAAGGAAACTAATTAGCTCAAACTACCCCTTGGTTCCCTCGTTACCACCCATCTAAACAGTAGCAAACTCAACAGAAGTTAAAAATCTTTAATCAGAGTAAGGTCAGACCACAGGACACCTGTTTTTCTTTAAGTAGGTTTGGGATTTTTTTTAAGAACAAAAAAATAGACCATATCCAGACTGCACACCTTTCTAACATACAGGAATTCATCAGTGAGATGTAGGGAAC
>NW_008618102.1:27224-33472 GCF_000691845.1 Merops nubicus
TTCCAGTTTTACTCGGGTGTCAGTAACATGGTAATTTTATATATATCTTTATGTACTATTAAAGCAAGTGCAATATTCCAGTGCTGCTTTCCAGGGTATTTAAGTAACATTACTTGCATTTAATTAGGAAAGAAAAAAAGGTCAGAGGAGCAGCCAGGGGCAACCCAGGAGATCTGCTCACAGCAGCTGAGACTTTTACATGAGTCTGTGAAAGATGCTGTGGCCAGGTAACACCAAAATAATTGATTCCAAAGAGATGTTACAGCAGCACTATGCTGTAAAGTGCTTTACTGAGGAGGTTATGGAACTGATGAAGGCAGGCACAGATCCAACAATCTGCCTGCCCAAACTGTGCTATTAAGTTATGATAATGCTGACATTTCCACCCACTACAAAACAGCCAGTTAAAGACATTGACTGTACACTCACCTGAATATGCCACTGTACAGCCTGAAAACAAATTCTGCTCTCTGTGAGCACAAACCATGATGCTCTGGCTGACTGCATCCCACACAGGCAGTAGGGTAGGCTGTTTCAGTACCTGTGGCTAAGCTGTACACGGAATTTCAATATTTATTATTTTTGGGGGTGGAGGAAGAGGAGAACACTGATCAATCATCACTCTCATGCTTTTTCCCCTAACTCATATTGTCTCAAGCCCCTTCCTGTCTTACTTTATATTGTGTGAATGAGCTGACAAGGCCAGTTTAGGTAGTTCCAAAGCATTTTTGCAAACTGTGACACTCATACAAATCAGCTCCTCTCTTTCTTCCTGGTAGTTTCACTCATTTTCCAGCACTGTGCCATGAGTTTTGCCCTCTGCCGAGGTCTCCCAAATGCCAGAAGCAGAGAGCTAATTCCATCTGTGCTTTGTGGTCTCCAAGAGCAGAAGAGAGACCAAATACTGTGCAATAACTGGGTTTGTCCCTCCTGCCCAAAGGAACCTGGCTGGAACACGTGGCCCAGTGTGTCTGTGTATGAGTCCTACCTTCACATGAGATCCTCCCAGCTCAGGACCACTGAGCACTTTTCTAAACAAGAAGAATAAAGTTAAGAGGTGGTACTTGAATGTGATCACTATCTAGTACAGTCAAGCTTTGTCCTGGATAGCTAACTTCTGAGGACACTCACTCTCCTCAAAAGAGCCAGGAAATAATCTCTAAGAACAGCTGCTGAGAGACCTGTGGAAAAATTATACCCTGGCAATTGCTTTCCATTTCAGAAAGCTTTTGTGTTTCTCTGGACAATCATATCAAATCAAGAGGACCCACTGGATCTGGTCATGTATTATGGGCACCAAAAATACCTCTGTGCATGACCTGATGATCGCTAATAATATCTCACAAGATGCTGTGAAATTCCTTGGAACTGAGATAAAGTGGTAGCAGCCACCACCTGCCATAATGTGCTTAGTTCTCTGCAGAGGTGAAAGCTTTTTAGATTGCTTTGGACAGGGACCAAAAACCTGATCCTGCTGCCCATCTGGAAAACCCTAGCTTGCCTTTGCAAAGCTATCTTCTGCATCATATTCAGTTTTACACATGACTAGAGTCACAGAAACCCGCGTGATGCTTCAATTAGCAAGGGTTATTGACATGAATGCTGTGGACCCAAGACGTGAGAGCAGAAGCATCCACATCCTCTCACATAGTCATTTTTTTGTGTGTCACTTGTGGGGGAGAAAGAGCAATTTACAAAGTAATACACTTATTGCACTGTGATTTGAATTTGCATAATAAAAGCATTTGCTTTTTAAAGCGTATATTAATCCTCAGAAGGAAGAGCAAGTGAATGTTCTAATATTATTCAAGATTGCTAGACACAGTTCCATTATTTTAATTTACATTTTATTGGGTTTTTGCTTTGGTAAAGAAACACATGTTATAACTAATCACAGTTCTAATTACTGCCTGATTCTATCTTTTATTACTGCTAAAATTTCTATTAAGGGAATGAAAGAAACTAATAGGAACATTAAAAGATCAATAGGAAATATTGCTTACATAGAAGTTGCATTGTATAAACTTCAACTCAACAGTTAGGATCAAAAGAATTCCTTGGAAACAGAGAATAATGCATTCATGCCACTTAGGAAAGAACATGAAATGATTTAAAGGCTATCCAGAAGAAGAATTCCTTTTAATTTCATTCCTCTGAGAGCAGTGGGCAAACTAAAAACACAACAAATTCTTGATTATCATTCCATCTCCACACTTCTGATACTCTTCGTATAGAGTCTGAGTATCTGCAAAGTGTCTTATTAAGATCTGGAATGCACGTGACATTCCTGAGCGAAAGCAATGTGTGGATGTGGCTCACTTTATATTGTAGCCTCATGGCCAAGGTTCTCATTGTCAAAATGATGCTCAGGTAGAGCACTTAAATTGACTCTCCTGTTTATATAAACCTTTTCCCACTTAGTTTTGGCAGAAAAAGAATTATTTCACTTACAGCCTTGACATTGCCTGAAGTGGTTAATCCAGGATGAATGAAATATATAAAAGTATTAATGCTGTCAGTGCCTTTTCCTACTACCTTCTCAGATGCAACTTCTTGTCATGGCTGCCAGTGTGAAAATTACAGGTGCACAGACATAACTACAGTGGTGAAATTAGAGTAACATAACTTCTCTACCTGTTTACTAATACTTTTAATACTTTTTACAACCTTAAATTCCACACCAAGTTCAAATCTAAATGCAAAATTTGACAAGAAGCTGCTACCACGTGCCAGTGGGCAGCAGCATCAGTCCCAGAAAGTACAAGGAAAAACATATAGGCAGTGAATTTCAAAGCATGGCTCATGCAGATGCAGTACCTGCCCCATGACACCAAGAAAAAAAAGTGGACACTGGGGACAAACATATGAGAGATGCAGGTGCCCAAAATTAAAATCAAGGAACTTCCAAATCTGTTCAGACTAGTACCAACCTAAAAATCTCTCTCTCTCTCTTTTCTGGTTCTCTACTGAGCTTTGCTGTGTTCTCTTCCTTCAAAAGTATTTGAAGAAGCAACTCTGTCAAGACTGGGAAAGAAAAAACAAATTAGTGCTCAAAGTGTTTCAGCCCCTGAAAGCCAGCTCGTCTCTCTTGGTCACTGGCTGTGATTGCTCCCTCCTCTTCCCATGGGTCAAAACTTCCAAATCTTGCTACCCTCCCATACCTGGATTCAGTAATAAAACTTTAAGGGAAATGTTTGGGAACTCTGCCACCACCCAAACCAGTCAGTCTCAGCACAATTAGCCTGCTCAAGATTTGAGATCTCAGAGGTAGATTTCAAAGCCTTCTTCATAAATGCACCATGAATTATGACTCCTTACATTTCAGCATGGCACGTTAAGAGATATTTTACACCTTTTATTCTAGCCACTTCCCTCTAGCTCACACAGTTAACTAAGTAGTCAATGGGCAGTTGACCTGGCTGCAAGTTAGCCTTGTTCCAAAGTACAGCATGTATGCAGCACTGGTTTATCTTGAATTGTGTACTTTTTCACTTTAAAAAGTTGCCTGCATGAACAGTGTAACGAGGTAGATGTTTTGGTTTACACTGAGTGTGTTGTCCTTTTAACAAAAGACTTATTGTGAATACATACTGAATTTTAGTAGATTTCTATTTGAATTTCAAAAGGGACTGTTGCCCTCTCTCCTGAACAATTGCCATTTCTTGAATGCTACATGACAGGCAATCTGGAAAGCAATACTCAAAATTATGTTTTGCAGTAAATTTTGCTTTTCAGAGGTCAAAGGGATAGTTTTCACAAAGCTCTGATTGGAATAATCTATTATACAGTCTTTTTTTTCTGCATTGCACTCTTTCTTCTCATATCATATTTAAAAACAAATACCATTTTCTGATTGCAGACTACCAAGCAGACTAAATGGAATGTAAGGAGTCCATTGAAAGAAATCAGCAATTGATTGAGCTCAAGACAGTAAAGAAGTTAATCAGAAAACTGTTTAGTTTCAAAACAAAGAAAACAGAGCGTCTCTTTTGGCCAGTCACATCACCAGAAAATGGAAACAAAACGTTATCCTTTAAAAATTATATACTTTGCTTAACCTCTGCTCCAAAGGGACATTATATGGCTAAAAATACAGGCTGAAGGTAACACAGTGGGACATAGTTTATAGCTATTTCACAAGACTCTTCATCAAAGGAAAATAATGTCATCAGAAGCACAATCCATGCTTGGCAGTAAGGCACCAGCAGGTGTGAATGCAATTCAGCAAAGACTGCCCCAAACCCATTTGTTCCTCTTGTTTGTGCTTACTGTTTCCATACAGAATCTGTTCCTCCCAACACTGCCCCCGTTTATAAGAACCAAGCAAATTTTTGGCTTCTGTATGAAACTCTGAGACATCTGTTTTCTCCTTTTGTCACTATATCTTTTTTCTTTTCAGGATTCAGTTGCCTGGAGCCAAGCCAAGATCTGGTATCAATCAAACCAGTGGATTAATTTACTCCAATAATAATTATAAAGGATTATTTTTGGAGGGTGTGGGGAGAACATGAAGGGAGTTGATTTAATATTACACAGTATTTCTCCACTGGTACAGTGATCTTCATCTGCTAACATTTTATCATTCTCTAAACAGTATTTCTATAAACCATTTGGTTTCTAGTAATAAAGAGTGTGTGTATATATATATGTGTGTGTTGAACATCAGTTTGCCTTCCCCTCTTTCCCAGCCCGACCTTATACCTTGTCCAGTAAAGTCCAGAAGCACAAACATGGCACCAAACACTTCACTCCCATGAAGTGGCACCAGTTCCAGATGCTGCCCTACAAAAGGAAGCCAAAAATGTTTCCTTTCAGGCTTTGTTTAAATTTTCCAATTAAAAAAAAAGCTATACAAGCAGATATTGGGATTAAAATTAGGCACGAGATAGTCCAAGATTCATCTGCACTAACATCAGAAACAAGAGTTCTCATTTCTGAAGGATGCTCATGCTTGGGTAGCTATTTTTAAGGGTTGTTTTGTTCTAGGTTTATGGGAATTGCAGAGACAATATTTTTTTAAGAAAAAATCTTTCAATATAGCTGATAATGTATTTTAAGTACATAAATTTTGTATGCAGAGCCTGAATGTTTTACATGGTTTCAATGATCCGCACAGTAACAGCTTAAACAAAGGCAATCACATGGGCTTAATAAAGTCAGTGGTAATAAAAGAGAAAAGCTTTGCTTTAAGAGGAAAATATTTATATTTGAAGCAATAATTATATAGCACTTTTCATGCCCAGAAGAGCTTTTTAAGTGTCATCCAGTGGTTTGCTCAAAAAACTGAAAGCCAGGATTTGGTTTCTTCTCCCCACTGCCACCAGCTTGTTGTGTGGCCCTGGACCAATCCCTTACTGCTGCATTTTCAGCAATGCCATGCACTCGTCCTAGCACCACTGAAAAATCAGGCTGTTGATTTCCTTGGGCCTCATTTCTTCTACCTGTAAAATGAGATTAGTTACTCTGTTTTGCAAGGCTGTCAGGAACATTAATCGGTGTTTGTAGGATGTCTGGAGAACCTCAGATAAGAGAGTGCTACAATAACGCCGGGTTATTTGGGGCAATATAAGACACTCCCCATGCCAAAAAAAATGAAGTTGCTCCCTAAGGCGGAGCAGCCCTTAAATGTATTAAACAGGAAGTGGGATAAAAGTGAAGGAACAGTGTTTCCCTGTTCCTAATAGCAAGGCTTATACCCTACCAGCTGTATTGCAATACCTCCTGAGAGCCACACTGGGAAGCAGGAAGAAAGTGCAACCCTGACCTCTCTCCATCCCCATCTCCAGCCTCCATCACTCTGTGATCAGTGCAGAACAGCAGCAGCGAGTCAGGCAGCTCCTCTTTGTGACCACTCATGTTCTTCTTTACTTGAACTACTCTGTTTGCATTTTTGGTGGTTCTCAGACCAGCTTGTGGAGCCACCACTTCCTTTGGCTATACCATTTGCAAGCCCTTTGGAAGTTGGCCTGTCCCTTTACGCTCTGAATATCAGGCACTTGACAGCTCTCCAAGACAGCAGCCACTGGATGTTACTACAATATAAATTTGCTCGGGTAAAGTCATTCTCAGCTGGGCATAGACCCCTTTCCTCCCTCCCTTGCAGCAGGAGCTTCACTAAGCATGTAGTATCTCATAGCTGTCCCAGTCTAGGTAACAGGCTGCAGAAATAGTGAGAGGACTTCTTCCCACTCCTGAAAAAAAAAAAAAAAAAAAAAAAAAAAAAGGAAAAACAACAAAAAATCATAAAA
>NW_008618102.1:33503-49022 GCF_000691845.1 Merops nubicus
AAACACACCAATACATCATAGCAAAGAAGAGACACAACAAACTGAACACTTCTATATCCCCTATCCTCCCAAGGAATTTTGGTATCCAGTTATGGCCTTGGCATAGCCAAGTCCTTATTCAGTATGGAAATATATCTACTGGAGTCTCTCCTCCTGCTCTTCCTCCAGGCATGGAAAGGCACCTGATCTGTTCAGGCTATTTAATCAACTTCCAACCACTATCTTCTTCCAAGTTCTAATTCTCTATTTCCTCTTCTCTAAAGTTCAAACAGTTAATTCCCCCATGTCCAAAGTGCCTAACCTTCCATCCTGAGCTTTTATCCTGTTTTCAGTTCTTGGTAACTACCCAAGTTAACTTCCTTCTTGCCCTGAGCAACCGATAAATCCTCTCACACTGAGCCTTTCACCAAGGCAGTGTGCTCATCTTACTGGACAGGAAAAGCTTCTGGTGCCTGACCTGTGTATCTGGAGAAGTCTGGAGTGGAGAATTGGTTTCTACCACAGTTACTGCGGATATTCCATAATCTTTTTCATGACAGTTTAATAGTCACATAGATACCTCTGTATTATTCTGATATCTTTAAGTTCATGATTCCTCCAAAAGAATTGACATGTTAAATATCCCAGTTATTTAGCACAAGATCTTTTGTATACCACAAAATGTATTTGAAACCACGACGACTTGAAATGACTTTAATAAAAGGGATACTCGAAGCTTATGAGGCTTTGATTTTCATTTTCACTAAGGCCCTTACTGTACTCAGGCAGAATAAAATGAGAGTCAATGGAATATAGATGTGACTTCTGCTCACTTTAAACAGCCATTCCACACACGAGAGGAGTCCCCTTGTCTGGTAAAAAGAGAAGATGCTCAGTTTACCACATTATGACAAGCAGTCTTTTCTCCAGCAATGAAGGTCTATTATCCTGCTTCACCAGCACCTCTCAGCAAGTCAGTGAAATTGCCATAAACATGAACAAAAACTCATCTTTGAGTATATACAGCATGACATATATATCACCCTCAGAAACTATTAGCCTTATAAACTCATGAGCTATATTCCCCACATCCAATTTCCTATTATCCCTCACAGAAACTAACTTGAAAAGGTCTTTTCTGGGTATTCTGGGGGATTTACAGCATTTTATTACTTGCTCTTACACTTGCTGTTTCAGTTTGAGGGACACTACTGATACAATAAAAAAAATACCAGCAATGAAGGAGTTGGTGTGACAAGCATAATCAGAAAAAGCTTAAAATGTGGTATCGCTCCAAGATGAAGCTTGTAGTTTAGTGTATACACAGAAATGTCCACCACATTTACTTATTTTAAGTGTGTACACAGAACAACGGACTCAATCTTTGAGAGATGCCACAAATCATAATGTGTAATAAACAACAATAAACAGTCATTTACAGGGGAGCATTTTTATAAGATCACTCAGACATGCAATGTAGAATATCCTCTTTATATTTGCATGCAAGCTCGGCCACAAATCACTGAAATCTGTCTGTTTGTTGGCTGGCAATGTTAGGAAAAGATTAATTTCTTTTTCATGTTTCTGCTTTTTCATTTGGAAGGGGAACTTTGCTTGAAGACTGCAAATTAAAAATTATGGCATTGTTCTTAAAAATATCTTTTCTACAAACAACTCTTTTATCAGGTACAGTCTGAAATCCCACAAAACATTATTACCTGTGCACTTAAAACTTCAGTGTGATCCTACAATCTCAGTCCATTCCCACATAGCCATGACATTCACTTCTAGGAATTTCCTGTTCCCACAGGATCATTACTTGTCCCTGAAAAGCACTCAGAATATGATGGCACAAGCCAGATAACATTTGTTCATCTGAGTGCTGTATTCTTTCCAGAGCACTGCATCAATTCAGCCTGAGATCACAGGGTTGCAATTTTTTAAAGCCCAACAATGAGATCCTCTCTCTGCTTCTAGAACTTGGTACTCATGAGAACTGAACCACACACAGCATCTCCTGATGAAGAATGAGACCATCTTGTGATTTGTTTTTGTGAAGAAAGACAGACTGTGGCTTCCTGCCCACAACAGAGAATTGACTCCTTCGTGGATCAGTCTCACTTTTCTCCTTCCTTCTCTCAAGGCACCAGTGAAAGCTCTCTTCCTTTTTACTCCAGTTTAATACCAGTGCCTGCAGTGGAACTACACATTAATTATACTAGCTCAAGAAAGAAGAAAATAAAGCCCTAATACTTCCCCTCCTCCTAACCACAAAGATGTTCAAGAATGTTATTTCCCTTTGAAACATAATTCAGTTGCTTTGTTAATGTCAAGAAAACTATATTTAAATTCTTTTTTAACAGCTCAGTAGCCACCTGGGAGGTGCATGGCTATGATCAGTGGAGTAACCATACTACAGATGAATTTCAAGCACTGTCCATTAGGCTTTATGGATTGCTTTAAAGAGCACTTTAAAAAAAATAACAAGGAAAGAAATTAAAAGACCCACACTACCAGTCTGGCTTTCACACGCTGTTATATGATCTTCGTTTTGCAGAGCCAGGAGAGAATAAAACCCCAGCCTTTACCACCTTGGGAACAGGTGAGTGTACCAGGCAAATGGGCTCATGAATGTCACACTGTCCCTCCATCTTCACTTCCAATTCGGTGCCCAGTTCTCAAACACCAACAGGCAACTGAAATCATCTCCCAGGGGTACAAATCCAAACGTTTGCTGACACTCAAGAGCAAAGCACAGTGAGCTGGACCCTGACAGGCAGTTACTCAGCACAGTTGTTTTACTCCCTACTTAACAGTTCTGATTTTCAAAATACATCAGTGAAGAGCAATTAGGAGCAAAAATAGAAGCTCCAAGTTGTTTGTTGTGGAAGACAAAATTCTTCAGAACATGTGTGATTTAGGAATTCTTCAAAACTGGCCTCCTTTGCAAGTGCCCCCAGATTTGCATTAGCTGGGGCTACACAAACAGAATCTCTTAATTGGCTGTGTATGCTGGATTTCTGCATAAAAGTGTGCACAGATAAAATACAGGCTTATTAAACCTTCCAATCTATCACTGATACATATAATGAATTGTTCTTTGGTGCAACTTTAGGGATTAATATAGCCTTTTAGTTATTCAAACCATAGTTAATAACATAGTCTGGGGAAGGCACACGTGAAGTTAAAACTAACAAATCACCTAGAAAAAGAAATCCCCAAAGTTTGCCAATCAAACTGAATTGATACTCACTAGATTCCCTCTCAGTCTTCTCTTCTACAGGTTAACCAGCCCCAGAGCTCTCAGCCTTTCCTTGTCATAGATGCTCCAGGCCCCTCAGCATCTTCAGAGCTTCCACTGGATTCTCTCCAGTAGTTCCTTGTCTCACTTGAACTGGCAAGGCCAGATCTGGCCACAATACTCCAGATGTGGCCTCACTAGAGCAGAGTATAGAGGGAGAAGAGCCTCCCTCACCCTGCTGGCCAGACTCTTCTTAATGCATCCAAGGATATCATTGGCCTTCTTGGCTACAAGAGCACAAAATGTTTCAAAAATGGTCCAATGCAATCACCAGGAGGGGAATGCTTCATTAGATAAGAGTCTAATACACCCCTCAATGCTATTTAATCCCTCCTTACCATGCAGCCTTCCTCACTCTGATACCTGCTGCATATATGCCACTCTCTTGCTTGGTTCTGGTCCCACCAGCTGCTTGCTTAAGGAATTTGGAGATCTTGTCCTTGGCATTAAGTGTACTTTTTACTTCCTCGATACCTTTACAGTTTAAAGCCAGCAGTCAATTAGAGACCTTGCTGATGCAATGGGAGCTGTCTTTCTTTGCTGACACTAACACTGGGATGTGGCCAAAATGCTTCACATTTCTTCTTCCTCCTGCAAGATGTATATATCACATTCAGGATTTAGAAAATGCGCTACCCACTAGAGGTATTTTGGGACCAACCCAAACATTCAAAGAACTGACAATTTGGTGTTATTCCTGATGGTCCTTATAATGAATAGGTCACACTTACAGCCACAGACAGACACCCTTGTACCCTATCAGGGGTCCTGTATATACGGAGTGTACAAAGGGAGCAATATCATCTATATAAGCCATAAACCCACTCCTATGCCATTGTTGTTCATGTGTATAGAAATGAAACAGATTGACCATTGGTAGAAGGAGGTGGTGGTTTCTTCACTCGAGACAGGGGATTAGGCATGATGTGAAGGATTATGCAGATATGTAGGGGGGAAATGGCATTGCTGATTTTAACTCATACCTGCTGCCACTGAAAAAACGGGTGCTGTGTCAAGATGATTTGGCCTGCACCCTATTGTAATCGGTCTCAGCCTTTTTCAAGGCAGAATTGAGTCATCTACAAAATGAGAAAGAGAAGAAATCCCATCTCAGAAAGCTGTGCTGTGAACCCAGTGTCAGCAAACAGCACCCAGCTGCAGAGCAGGGCTGCCATTCCTCACTGCTCTGAGCCAGCCAGCAACGTGTGCTAAATGAATACTGATTTAGGGCCCGGGCTTTAAAAGGACTGCACAAATTCAGCTGCCAGATTTCAATTTGTAGATGATCTATAGAATATCTGTGTGAAGCAACCGGTTTAAGAGGCAGACTAAATGGCAATGTTAAGTGCGTAGGTAAAAGAACAGACAGCATTAATATCATGCTCAAGAGCCTGCTCCAAATTCAGTGGGGTTCCTCTGATTTCAGTGACCTTTGCAATGAGCCTCAAGACCACAAGTTATTAAAATACAGAATTCAATCAAGTAAATCTCCTTTCTTGCTAATTTGATCTGCTTTATCCTCTCCGTTTCTCAATAATGAGGAACCAAGTGATAGAAATCCCATTACTTTATTATTAAAAGGAAATTTAAGCCCTAGATTTTGTTGCTAAAGATGTAAGGATCAAAAGACATAACTTCCTATGCCACTTCTTGATTGACCTAAATATCTTCTTTACTTTTCAGGTCTTTGGTCAGACAAATTTATTTCTATGCTTTCATGTGTGATAAGTCCCTTGCAGAGAAGCACAGTCACACTGTCCCTGTACGTGGTATCATTCTTTAACCATTCCCCATGTGCCTGTGCAGGGACACCAGGAAATTGAGAGAACTGCTATCTAGTTTAGTTACTTCTTGATTTATCTGGGCACACCTAGACTTGCAATGAACAGTGTTTGTGTGTAATGTAATTACCATGAAGGAAAATATTTGTTATGGTGTTTTGTTTTGTTTTGTTTTTCCTAAACTGCATCACCCATACAGATTTCACCCTCAAAATGTACTGAAAAAGATTTTCAGCCCTTCTAACAGTGAGAACAACTTATTGGAGTTCATTTTACATGGTCTTCTTTATCAAAAAGTGCTTGGGGCAGCACTTTTTGATAAAGTCCTCAATATTTTCTACAGGTCTGTTTCCTCCCCTATGCCTTTAGTTAGTCATTTCTTTGGCCACAGACACTATCCCACCCTACATATCTACCACATTGGAACTGTGATCTCAGTTGCAGATGCATAGGTGTTAATGCCATAGAATAATAGGGATGGAATAAAAGAAGAATAAAGGTTGCTGACTCACATTGCTGACTCAATTTGTAAACGGAAGATCCAATTCATCATGACCCAGTGATATTTCAGTGAGTTTTTATGCAGTATAGATTTAGTTTCTGCAGCATCTACATCCCCATTACAAATTTGAAAGTGATGGACATTAAGTGATGACAGTGATAGGCACTGTGTCAACACTCAGAGCAGAATGGAGTGGTTCAGGAGCAGGACCAGGAAATTAATTACCTTCAGTTGTTAAAAAGTGCTGGAGGCAAAACAAACCCAAAGCCCCATACTTTCTTGCTGGTACAAGAAAGGCCTTTTTCAAAAAAAAAAAAAAAAAACTCCAGACCTTCATTGTCGTGTTCCGGTTGGAGGCAACCCCAACACAATGGGTTCATGACAAAACTCCAGATTTTATACCTCTGCAGCATTATTAGGGGACCCACACAACGGCTAATGTCCAAAAACCTCTACCTCTCCTTGACCCTTCTGTCTTTTGTTCTGACAGTTGTTAGCAATAATAATAACTTGCAAGATACACTGTTAGAAACAGATTCTTGTGTTTAAAAAATATGAGTGATCAAAGATCTATGTTTCTAAAAGAGAAATGTCTTGAGGAGATAGACAATTGCTTCAAAAGCTTGGTAAACCTTACGTGCCTTAACAAAAAGCCCAGAAAGTTAGTTATGTATTCTGTCTATCACATATCTGTATTAACATATTTTTCTAAGAAAGATATTAGATAACATGAATTTTACTACACAAAAATGGTGAAGAAAAATGGAGCATTTTGAGAGATACTGCTATGGATCACTGGCACGTAATTCGGTATTATGATGGATTGCTGTTTTTCATACCAATTTCAAGACTTTTGAATCAGGAAAGTAATAGAGCTGGTCAACATAATCATTTCATAAATCAGAACTTGATAGATTAATCCATGTGGATTTATAAATCACATCAGGATATTTCCTCCCAAGCAGAGCTTGCTCTTTACCTATTTTTCCTCATGGATTCTCAGACTAAACATTATGAGTTTACATCTCCGAATGATGTGTTAACCCTCTAGGGCTTTTCCAAAAAGCACTGCAAGATCACAAGAGCAAAGTGTGTAGTTTAGATGAACTTGGCAAGCTCCCTTGTGCGCCTACAGAGACTGGAACAAGTGCAAACATTAATGTAGTTCACACGCCCTTAAAAAAATGTACAATCAGAAGTTCATCTACAGCTGAGAATCAGCACTCAGGCCCTAACCAGTGGAGTCATCAACAGCAACAAGCTCCTTATAGAGCTGTAAAGAATTAGTAATTTCTTTTGTCTCTCAAGATTACTTCTTCCCCAAAGAAGAGGGATTTTCTTCAATATTTTTTGCTTGGAGAGCAATGAAATGCAATGCATTTACATTTTACCAACAAGCTCTACCAAACAGAGCTGTGGTGAGGGACATCACATGGTGGGTGGGTCATGTTTTACCTGTTTGTTAAACACAAGCAAAAATGAAGCCATGTTCAAGTGCATTCAACAGAGACAAGGATATCTGACTGTAGACCTTCTGTTCAAGTGCTACTGGGAGACACCCTCAAGTCAGTTGTAAGGCTGGCAGAGACGAGTCTCCTGGATTAGTGGCAGCTGTTGAAATGGTTTTGTGACACTTAGCCACTCAGTAGGAACTGAGAGAAGCCTTAACTAAGCCTCTTCTCTGCTGGTATAGTTCTAGTCTTCATTTCTCCATTTTAATATTGACAAGAAGATCAGCAATGCTGACTTTCTTTGGGCATTTAAGAGACTCCTGACTGCAAACAGCACTCCAAGCCATCCCTGGTGAACCCCAACAGGCTCTGCAACAGTTTTGTGAAACTTTGTGTCAAAACTTCTCATGAACTCCATCAAACTCTACCTCCTGAAGAACAAAAACAACACTTCATTTCACAGGATATCTGCACAAGCATATTTCTTTGCCTTTAAAGACCTGAAAAACATTTATGCTGACTTTTACATCCTTTAAAGATATTTTAACTCTAGGTTACTGACTGTGCTGATTACAGTATTTGAGGTAACAGACACTGACTTTCTGTGAGACTTCACTTGTACTGTATATTTGAGGAAATAGCGTGGGGCTCAGAAGCATATCTTGCTGTGATTACTGTGGACAAAAGAATCAATCAAATATCCTTAAAAACTGACTAGAGGAACTTTCCTAGACAAATTCTATAGGACTGAATTTGAGAAGCTCCACACAGCTCTATACCTTGATAGCAGGTATGTAAAAATATCATATTCTGAAGGCTTAATTCTTAAAGAGAACTTTACTCTGTAATATAGATATTTTTAAATTCTGGCCAAATAATGGACCATCAGTAAGAATCAATACAAATGTTAAGGTTTTATTAGTGGATAATAATACATATACTCAGCTATAAATCTTCTCCTTCCCACTCCTATAAGTGTCAGATTTTGAACAGTTCCTCACATTAAATGATATTAAGTACAATAGAGATGGAAAAGAGGACACAGGCATGTCCCTTTCAGGCAGGGACTGGCAGCAAACCAAAAACCCCCCACTGGTAAATCCAGGCTTAATATTCCAGCAAGTTTTTACTAGCACCATTTAATTTAAACCGGAATCCTTTTTAATTACAGGAGAATTTCCTTGAGACTTCTTACATGGACATATTTTTAGAGCGAACATGAGCCATCCTGGCAAACACTTCTTCATTCTTGAAGTGCTTTCATGAGGACGTGCCTATCTCCAAGATATGAGTTACAATCCAGATGGCAGCTTGGGGAAATCCAGCTGTAATTTAGAACATCCGAAAGCTCTCATCCCTCCCTCCCTTTATGCCCTTGTGAGCTAAACAACAAACTCTGCTCTGTTCATCTGATCCTGAAACAAGTAGCTCCTAATCAAGCAATGGAAAAAAAAATAAATAAAGAATATCATTTACCTTTGCTGTTGTCTTTAATTAAATGTATTCCACTCTGGTGCTGGCACTCACTCTCAACCTTTTGCTATGCAAATTTCAAGGCTAACTTCCATTCGGAGAACAAGAAGAGTACACTTGAGAATGAGCTGGCATCTTTTCAGTGCTACTTGTGTTGAAGTGCACTCTCAGGTGTTTATGTTATCCCTCACAACAGCCTCTTCCTCTTCCAATTAGAATAATTAGAAAACTGCCAGGAAGAAAATGCTTTGTTTCTTTTTATTCACAATAGATCATATATAAGACTGTATTTTGTGCTGAAAATTAACCACCCACCCACCAGCCCCCCCCATTTCTAGCCCCAGGCAGCCTCAGTACATGTATTAATCTGGTCTTTTTATTTTAGGAGACATTCCTACTCTTGCTACCAGCTGAAGTTCACACACCTCCAGGAAACCAGCAAGCCTGTTGGTGCTGTTGCAGTTCTACACAGCTGGGCATTTCAGAGACTGTGTCCTGACATCTTTGAAAGAGAGGGGGCATCACTTTTTTTCCATATGGCCCAAAATTATTCCACAAAACTGAAAATACTGAGGGTTTGTGTCAAGTATTGAGATCAGTTCCAGCTCAACCTGGAGGGTTTTAGACTGTTTTCAAACCAATAGAGAGACAGACAATCAATCACTCTAATTGCAAAGCATGATACAAGTCCATTCACAGACCTCTCTTGATTCACTCTGTCATGAACATGAGGGAAATTTCTATTTATTATTACTCTCCAGAAAAGAAGATGAGTTGCTCCCTGAACAGGCTTAATTTCCAGGAAGGGAAAAGCTAAGGAACACAGCAGCTTTGCCTACCACGCAGAACATTCAACATACTTAAATCTGTCTTTAGGCAGGAACTATGAGGAAAAAGAATGACAGAAAATGGAAAAAAAACACACCACACCTGCCTTAAAATTGTGCTTCTTGTGCAAATAGGGCTGAGTATACAATTGAAAACAGGAGTAAGTACTCAATTGCTGGATCAGTTCTAACAAATGTGAACTATTTTCTCTAATCATCTCTTATTCCTAAGGACTCCAATTGTGAAAAGGGGATTCACCTGTTAGAAACCACAAGTAGCTATTAATGTATGTAGAGTAGTTTCTTCCAGTCCAACCAATCACTTCCAAGTTTAATACAAAATCTTAGTGTTACTTGCATTTTCTTTCCCCAAGACTAATGAAGAATGCCATTTTGGTCAACCTAAGAATTATACACATCTCACATGGGATTAAAGATTCTGATAGAAAGCAGAATTAGATTTACATCATTGGCAGAAGATAGAGCAGTCCTGCATTTTGCTCAATAAGTTGGTGTGCATCCAAGTTTAATTTTTACCCCAGTAGAGAAGATCTGAAAGTAGGCTTGTCAGAAAGAAAAAAGAAACTTTGGCTTCCCACATCCCACAGAACACTGAAGGAAAAGACACCAGATCTATCATATCCTTGCATCTTACTCCCAGTGTGGTTTGATAATCTTTCTCAAATATTAAAGGAAAGCAGCAAAGTCTGGATTTCATTGCACATTGGGCTATATTTAAAATGACACCCAAAAGTTTCTACACACACAGTTCCAGTTTGCAGCAGCCCCTAAGTCATATGTGTGTAAAGGGATGGATGAGTCAATACAATCCTTGAAGGAATTCTTGGAACTGACTGAGCTATGTCAAAACCATCAGGTCCAAGTACAGCTTTACCAGCATTCCTCATAGCAGCTGACTGTCCTTGCTTGTAGCAGTTCCCAGAATCCCAACCTGTGGCCATGTATGAAGCTTTGGGGAGCATGTTTCTCCTCATTTGGTGTTATGTCTGTCCTATGCTGCAATACAGACACGTGCCCCTATTTGGTTTCAGCACAGATACCCATATCCCTATAAAATAATATGACATAAGGTGGAGAGGCCGGAGTGTCTCCATTGCCTAATGGGCTAAGGTAAAAATTTGGAGTATAATACTAACAGTGTTCAAAGAAATGAAACTGAGACCCTGTGACGTAATGAAACTCTGAAAAATCCTCAGCACATAAAAATTGCTTTCACAAACATCCAAGCTCACTAAATAAAATAAAAATCTGAAATGAAACAGGAGACTCTGGAATGACCTTGAGAGCTGCAATCTTCAATTCTGTCAGAGAGCTAGAGCCGCAAATCCCAGAAACATGAGCTATATGTGGGAACTGTCCCATCTGCAAAGACTGTCAGCGGGGGGGTCCCCAAAAGAGGCAACATGAGTCTTTTGCTGTCAAACACCTTGCATTATTCTTACATATGAGCTAAAAGTCAAAAAGCCCATGTAGTATACTGCAAGCAGGAAATAACAGCTAAAGGCATCTCCAGACGTGACAGATCTTCCAAGAGGACAATGGGGCATCGTGGCAGTGATACCAATGCTGGACATAGAGTAACCCATAAGAAGTCATCTCCATTTAACTAAGGCTCTATACTGCTGCCTGTACTACTCTAATGAGTTCAGTTCTCATTGTGTCCATGTGTATTTTTTGACTGGTACACACTTTCCCAGGTTTGTCTCTTTTCTGCCTGTTCCCCTAAAACAACAATATTTCTACCACCCAGAGTGCCTCTTAGTGCCTTTACTTCTGCCAGGTAAGTTCCTGTGCTGAACACAACTACTTCTTAACAGCTTAAGAACTTTTCACAATTTTCAAGTAGGATTAAAATGCAACCTGTAATTTGCCTGTGATCTTCTGCAGACATTCAAAGAGGTGTGAAAAGAGAACAAACACCTGAGAAAATCAGAACAAATACACTGTTTTCGTGATATAAATTCAGTACAGAAAGCACAAGAGGATAGCTGAGATTCAGCTGGTAAAAAAAATCCTCTTCAGTAAATGCTTAAACTTGAGGACTCTTGAGCTGTCAATGTGACACTTGCTCAAGTATCTGTATAGTCCCAAAATTAGGCAACCATGACTCCGTTGACACGTTCTCCCTTTCAGTAAATAGAGATATTCACTTCACAGAGTTGGTCCTAATACTTGTGTTATCTGCACAAGTAATGAAATCATTTTATAGAACCTGTATAAAGCAAAAGGGACACCTTGAGCTTACATTACAAGGAACACTGTGATGGTGGGTATCTCTGGGTTTGATTTTCCTCATGATGAGGAAAGTGATGGTTGATTTCATTTCAGAGCTAAAGTATAGTAAAATTACTGGAAGATAGTAACTCAATCCTCCACTATTACATGTTCCAATGATTTTAAAAGAGCATGGGCTTGATTCTGGTCTCATTTATACCAGCCACAGTAACTAGGCTACAAGCTACTTCAACTGATAGGATTGTTTTGATGCCCTGTCAGTACAACTCCAGAGTTACGACGACTTGTGTCAGATTACCACTAATACACACTGGTAACAAGATGAGACGTAGCTGTGGCAGATTTGTAAAAACAATTTCATCCTGTGTATGCATAATTCTGCATCTATAATCACTAATCACAGCATTCACTGTAAGAGTTCAAAGATATTATATATGTGTCCTTTAAAGGTGATCTTTCTTCCATACCATGTTTTAGTAACATGAAGCTGTTTTGCATTTGGGAATTATTCTTAATATATATGCATGCAAAATTTGTAATCATTTCACACGTCAGACCATGAAAGAATATTACCTCCAGTATGTGTTTCTGAACAGCAGTATGGATTTATAGAATGGACATATGAGTTATAGAATCATAATACTGAAGATAGAGAGCTCCTGGAGAGGGGCATAATTCCTATGCATTTACCATAGCTGCTTTTCTAACCCAAGTCTATCCATCACTTTGAAGATGACTGAAATAAGCAGAAGATCTAGTTCATGGCACTAAGTTTTAATGGTAGCAATTATCTAAAATTTGAAAAGTCATCAAATCTTTAGAAAATTGGTAATATTTCACTTTTCTTTACTTTGTATTATGTTAAAGAAGCTTAGTGGGCATTTCAGAAAGTGAAATGTCCCCATCCATAGGTTGAGATAACAGATTTCAGTCTGGCTGGGTAACTGTGATTATCATGTTCTGGTTTCTGCTGTACAATACTTTTTCTTGACCAGGTATTCTGATGAGTCCCTTCAGCGTTGTAATGGTTTGAAACCTGCTGCCCCTGATGGGTGGAGATCTGAAACCCTAAACCAGGTACAAGCCTGAATGAAAGGGGCATACACCTGTCCTATTCCCACTCCCCTTTTTCCTGTCTTCGGGACTTCCTGCCAAGGTCTATAAAAGGGGCAAGAAAGACACGCCTCTTCCTCTTGCTCTCTTGCTCCTTTGCCTTTCACCCCGGACACACGCTGCTGCTGCTGCTTGTGGTTTCCCTGTGCTACACGTGGCCATAGCCGTGGCCATCTTGGAGACCTGGGCCTGATCTACAGACTGATTCCCTACCTCCATCCAGCTTCAATCCACCTCAATCCAGCGAGATCCAGCACTGGGGAGCCTCAGCACAACATTTGGGTTTTGTATATTTGGAAGTTTAATCTTCCTTGCCTTGTCGTTCCTATAACCCCCCTTACCCTGTTAAGCCCCTACCCTTTTTCCTTTCTGTACCCTGTTAAACCCCTACCCTTTTTCCTTTCTGTTCCCTGTTAAATACTATATTTCATTTTGTTAATTTTCAATTTGGTGCAAGGTTTTCATTACCCCTGCCTTCCTTATTTACCTCTCTGGGAAAACTGAGGGATAAGGGAGGTGGGACACAATTCTGCCTTCTAACCGGGACAAGTGTATTGGAAGTATTACAAGAATCAGAAAACATTCCTACTTTTTTAGACCAACCAGCCCACACTGTCTTCAAGTTTCCCATAATGGATAATCAAGGTAATGTATAGGATTAAGATGTGTATAGAGCATATTGTCCCAGCTTTGGCAGCAAGCAGTTGAGAGAGACTTTCTAAGCTTGATACCACCTTTAGGTAACTTCTTTCAAGACCTAAGAATGAACTTAATCTTTAGTTGTGTACTATGATTTTAGTAGTAACATCATTATTATAATTGAAGTTTTTCTGTGAATTTTGACCTAGGGTCAAGAGATGACCTGAGAATCTAAGCTTCCATCAGTTTAATCACATGATGCATTCACACAACCTACCTTTAGACTAACACAGTGAGTCTCAGTTGTCTTCCTCTGTAGACAATGGAAAGGGAAAAGCACCTCCAGAGACACTCAGAATAATAAATTAAGCTTCTGTTCTGACTTTTGAAGTGAAATTAGCCTTTGTGGATTGCTTGGAGATAAATAGGATCAGTGTGCAAGAACCCCCTTCTGAAGAAACCTCTTTTCCATCATCCTTTTCCCTGTAAGAACAGAAAAACAAGAGGATAAACTCTCTTCTTTAAGAAATGTCTGATACTTTTCAAACCAGCTTCGTATTTTTTTCCTGATTGTTACGGGGCTGACAATACATGCTCTCATGATTTATTCTGCTTACATACAATCTATCTCAGTCTTTACTTTCTCACATTCTGATTTTTCTTCTTGTTGTGACTGGCTGATAAAATGTAAAGGTGTGCAGCAACTGCCTGTAAACAAAATCCATCATTTTATCATCCCACTGTAAAGCACTCCGGGGTGCAGGATTATATCATTCCAGGGCAATGGCTTTTATAAGAATATTCCCAGAGTTTAAGGATACTGATTTATTGCCAACAGAACTCCACCTAAAACATGATACAAAGTATGATAGATAAAGCATGTTTTGCCAATATATTTAGGAATACCTGTTTTTCTTTGGTGGCATGCATGTACTGCTGTGCCAAAACTTTAAGTCAGAAATTCATAGTCAGCTAGAAAGCTTATGAAAACTAGCTTCACTTTCTAATGAAAAATTATGAACACTTCCCAGAAAACTTTACAAAAATCCTGAAAGTCTGGAAAGTAACTGGGACTCTTTTTGTGAAACATGAACTTTCAGAAAGTCTTTGAGTTTCAAGAAGGCTTTTTTTTCTTCCCCTTTTTTCTCAAAGACACACTACTTATAGAGAAAAGATATCAGAATACCCTATTGGGAAGGCTACCCTGTCAAACCCTCATCACCTGTACAATAGTTTCCTGACATGAATCACTTGACACCTTAAACAGCTGTAAAAATTGTGGAATTTCATTTGCTGAAAAAAAAAAATAATAAAATTTCATCTCAAACTGAGGAGAGGAAGGAGGAGAAGGTAACAAAAGAAATATTTATTAGTAATTTTTGTGATGGGTTGTGGGTAAAGTAGCAAGCAAAGAGAGGTGAGTTCAGCTAATGGATGTACATAGTGTTGGCACATTTTGCCCTTCAGTCCTGCCCTGTGATCTTCCAGAGAAGATAACGTGTCTTCTCTAAAGCTGGGTTTTGTCACAGTGGCTTTCTGAGCCAAAGTACTATGAGGTGGGCAGATGAAGGGCAATGAGTGCAATCTACCTCAGGAACAGTATCAGAGGCAGACAGGGAAGAACTACCAGCTTCCCAGAAAGAAGTTTTTCTTTCTTTCACTCTCCTTTGACAGTTTTTTTCCAGCCCAGCCAACAAGGATTTCACACCATCTGTGAAAGATATCCAGCTTTTCTAAAGTAAATCAGCCTACCTACAGTTATGAAATGTCATTCCCAAGAGTCCTGAAAGATCACAAATCATGATTCTAATATTCTCCAGTTCACATTTGACTAATGTTCTGTGCACTGAGATACTCCACGCTCATGAGTAGATGGCATAGAACAGACTCTTCTCATGATATTATAAACCTGGAGTAGCTGAACTGTATTCACTGTAGTCAGTCAAATTTATGCTCTAATCTGCATGGCTGCATTCCTCTAGAATTAAACCAGAACTGTCTTATTAAAGAAATTCATCTGGAAAAGTACAACCTGTAACACAAGTTCTAGTGGAGGAGTGAGACCAATAGAGGCATTCCTAATAAAAGTTCCATTCTCTGCTGGATTCCCAACTTGATCCACACGTAAAACCATCAGTTTATTATGATTCACCCATCAACATTATTTTTTATACCTGGCAGGATACCTCTCTTTCCC
>NW_008618102.1:49053-63794 GCF_000691845.1 Merops nubicus
ATTTACAAGACCCTTTGTTGAGAAAGGGTGTAGAATGAACTTCAACACCGAACTCTTTAAGCCCCCAGTCCTTTATCTTTGGCATGGGGTTGACAGTAAACAGAGAAAAGAAGCTGCTAAAAGATTAATTTCTCAGCTATTTAACTGCTAGATGTCTGATACCCCAGGGCTAACTTCATACTACTGGCAGGTTTCTTTTCCTCCAGAACTGCAGCTCTGTGGAATATTTCTCTGTAATATAATATGAATGCGGGTAAAAATTCCACTGGCAAAGCTCTGTGGGAAAAATGGTACTGGGGCTGTAACACTGAATTCTCTGATTTTAACTCTGTGATTTTCACATTTTCACCTCTGTAATCAGCACCTTGTCCTGTACTAATACTAAATAATACTAACTCCGTGTTCTAATGACACCTATTCATTAAATTTTAGGCACTAAAACCCTGTGCCATGGATAGAAAACAGTAAATCAAAACTAAACAAAACTTTTTTCTTTGTGAAACTGGAAACAATTGTGCTGCAGAGAGAATCCAGTAAAGGCCAAATCATGAACAGCAAGGTTTTCTTAAAATCTTCACTTACGTTGCTATAATATTTTACCTATTGAATATAAGTTAAATGAAAGAACCCTATTGTGTAGCTAGCAGAGCTCAAATCGTTCTGTATCAAAAGTACTAAACTTCAAATTTAAAAAAAAAATCCCAGTTTTTCCTGTAGAATATGAGATTCTGTAACACTTCAGAATACCAATGTATTTTAATGATTGATAGAACATGTTTTTCCTTCCCTCCATAATTTTCCTATATTGACTTTTTAAGTATGTGTGTCAACCATTCAGCTTGTCAGATTATATGATAATAAATGGCATACAATAACTGCACAGAACTCAAATTTCACCAAAACTTGGCCAACACAACTGAAAACATCTAAACAAAGAAAACACCAAGGGACAGATCATAAGCAGAAGCTACTTGGTATAACCTTTGAAAATAATAGTGCACTACTAATTTATACCATATGAGAATCCACAGGAAAGGAGGAATAGTGGTGGGAATAAAAATATATAGGCAAGCAACAAATCTGATGTAAGGTTTTGTGTATCCCCATGGAATCCATCAGAAAACATGAGAAGGTGCTGAGCTTCCTGTCTATGTTTTCTCAGATTCAGTTTTTGGGTAAGATACTACCATAAATAGATCCATGTACCATCACTATAGACACGGACACAGTAAAGACCTGGGGCTTTATTAGTAAAATATGAAGTACTGAAGCCAACATGATACAAGAATACACAACAACCCATTGGTTTTGTTTTATATTTACACCAACAGTAAAATAGTAGGAATGCTCTTAAGCTGCTTTTGCCAAAAGTGTTTTCAGCAGCGAGTGCAACTCAGCAGTTTATCTGGGTTGCCTTCAGGGTATCAGTTGGAAACATAATACAATAAATGCATGTGAAAATTTTCTGTAAGTATTTATGTCTATAAAATTAACATTCATATCTGGGGAGCCTCCCAGGAACTGTGCTTGTAGTTATCTTCTTTGTCCATGTCCTTTAGCAATAACCAGCAGTTCTTGGAGGCATTTCACAGCAGTATGGGAGCACTTTCTACAGGCCTTCCTTTCAGTGGGAAGGCAGCTACACCAGCTCACTTCGGCAAAGAATCCCTTCTCCCCTTTTCATCAATACTAGTTGCTCATTTCTAGTGTTCATCTCCTGGCACTTTATTTCCATCAATGACACTGAGAACTGCATGGGCAATGCTGTTGTTTGTGTTTGTACTCTGCTACAAAATTCTCTGTCTTAAGATTTCACTTGGGTTTGCAGTGACCAATTACATCTTAGTAAAGTTAATGGCGTTTGTGAGTCTAATTCCTATAGGATGGGATCTATGAAAGCACCAAGCTACATTGTCATTAATTAAACTAATTTGTTCCAGTAAACCTCCAGCCCTGCACCAGCGAAGTGCAGAGGAAGTAGGAGACACAATGAGATGTCTTCTGTTTTCAGACTATGTGAGATATTCCTTCTTAATGGCAGAACACAAGTTTAGTTTCCTTTTTCCCCTTTTCTTGTGAAAGACACTTTATTTTCTAACACATCCTAGGAAAAGTTCTATCATTCAAAGGACTATTTCACTCTTTCTTCAGACCATCTTCTCAGGAAGGAAAATAGCTTGAGACTACATGACAAAGTATCTTTAGTAAATAAGGATAATTCAACAAATGAAAGTCACTGTTCACTTAGAACCAGTACCAAGCTGGAGGATGAATGCTCAAAATCATCAAGGAAGCTACCAGTCAAATGACAGAAAGAAGTCCGCTAGCAAGAGCCCACAGATGGCACGCCAGAGTAGTTTTTTTCAGATCCTACAACTGGATACTGAATAACACTACCAATTATTTCTTGCTGATCATAACACACAAGTCAGGTCATCACATTTTTTCAGGCCGGTGGTGGACTGCACAGATGGTTTGTTGCATTCATCACAATGAAGTCAAATAATACTTACAAAAAGTTCTCAATAATTTTTTTTAGTATATATATATGTGCATACAAATAAAAATCAAAGGTGGGAATCTTGGATAGATTGAAGAAAAAAAAACTACAGTCATCATAGAAGTCATTCAGCAATGTCAAGATCGCTCCCTTCCTGCTGTCAGCCTTGACAAAACTCACACTACAGGTTAAGACCAGGCAATTTATCAAAGAAGTGGCTATCAGAAAATCATTATGATGGGGTCACAAACTTCTCTGGAAACCATCATTATCACTTAGTGCATCAGTCAGCAGCTTGAATACCACCTGAAGTACTGAATACTCAGATAATATGGTAGGGGCAGGGTCTTCAGCTAGCAGACCATTGGGGTGGCTCTGAGCCATCAACTATGTCCTTCTGGTCCCCAAATAGTCCTGTACCTTCACATTCCCAAGCACTCAGAATAACCATTGCTCATAACAGACAGACTGATCTAACTGATGTACGTTTACACATACACAACAACACAGAAAATGGAAATAGCAGCTAAAATAATCAGGATGAACGTTTGTGGGCATATTTAGAAACAAGCTGCAGGAATTAATGTTTAATTCCATATTCTTCTATTGTGGCATTAATCAGTGAATGGATGGCAGTTAAGAAAGTGCTTCTGTCCATCACTTGATGCTTTTGAAGAAAGAATTGAACTTTTCCTTCTCTGGCAACGCTTGTAGGCTCTGTCATGCCAATAATTGCTCCTACTGTTTGCTTAGACATTTGACATGGCAATTCTTGCTATTGACTAGATACAAAGAGATTTAAATGTTAATTACCAGAGTGAACACAGGTAAAAGCCACCCTACTCGTTGATGTAAAAGGCAGTTCTGTTGCTGTGTAGTCGGATTATTTCAAGTATCACGAATTCACAATGGTTTACCTAAAGATAATTAAGTCAGTCACAGGACACTGGCAAAATTTATTCACATGAGGGACCACAGCTAAAAGCTTTGAATAAAGGGGTGGATATAATCTTTCCAGACAGATTACATAAGGAATACAGGCACACACACACACTTCATCCTTTGATTGGAAGGAGATAAAATGTATTTTTCAAGGAACAGTGCAATCGAGTTCACCTATCTAATTTGATGTATTTAAATTTCTCACAGTAGTTAAAGAAGAAGGTAGATTACAATTTTTCTTCATTTCTACAGATGGGGAAACAGGAGGTAATATGACTTGCCAAATAAAACACGATGTCCCACAAGAGCCTGGAACAAAAATCAGTGGAGCTTCCTGGTCTTCTTCAAATTAGTAGGAATCTCATGAACTTAAACAGGTCCAGAATTTCCCCTAGAACATCTGAATCTCAATTTCAGGACACTATGATTTTGTAACATTCCACAAGATAATCTTCCAGTCAGCTGCTAGCCGTTTGTAACCGACCATGTAAAGAAGATTAAGAATTGAATTAATACTCAAATTTTAATCATAAAAGCAGTTGTTACTGTCATGTCAGGGCAGCAACACAAAGGGCGAGAGGAAGCACAGCTGTAACTGGCAAACAAAAAGTCAACACCGCCTTTCTTATTTGTAAGTAGATTAGTAAAAAATAAACCACTTGAACACCCAGAGCCTGCTTTATGAGCTCAGGCTTTTATTTACATAAATGCTAGATGCTTGCTGGTATGAATTCTTTTCATTTGGGTTATTTAAATGTGAGGATCGCTAGCATGAAGGGCAAACCAACAGGACAGCTGCATTCTGAAGCTCTGCTTTTGAACTCTTATAGGGCTCATATACGACTGGGGAGTCACTCGATGCTTAACTAAATCTGTCAAAACTAACGCTGTGAGAGAAGTACCAGAGAGTTCAGTATCACATGCTATTGATGCTCACTGTCATACAAAAACCTCACAGTAAAACATTGCTTCAGTCCGTTCAATAAAATGATGGAATCTGAGAAATTCCATAAAGGAAACAGACCTTTTGTTCCACAAAAATTACTTCAAATTTAAAGTCAGTTTAACAGAGAACAGTAACAGCCTTAATATTGGTTGTAATGAAAATATTAGATCTTAAGCGTTTTAGAATTGCCATTTACATACATACGGGACAATTTATAACATCACCAGTGAAATTATTCCCCTCCCTAGCAACATAACCAGAAACTGTCCCAGTCCTGACCCCCCTCCCCCCAGTCTCACTGCTTTTACGCCTTCCTTTTGATTTCATTTTCTCTCTCAAAGATTTTTACAATAAAAGAAAGTCTATGTTCCTGCCAAAAGCCACTTCCAGAAGGAAAGTTTCAACCATTCATGAACATCCAATAGAGCAAATTCTGCACACCTCCTTTCTGTTCTTCCAAAACCACAGTAATTCATTTCTATATATTTGGAAGGACTGAATTTATAAGCTTATGAATTTGGATTTTTACTCCAGCATATAAACATGTACATCTTTTCATGTGCTATATTCCAGCCTCTTCAGATGTAAAATGTTCATTATACTTCATGCAGCAGCAATAGACAGGAATATGTAACTTTCTTTACTGAAAAAATAATTTTGGAGTTAACTTTATCCCAAATTTCCCTCACACAGGCACAACGCAAAGCAGAAGCAAAAAGAATTTTGTCCCTCTGCATTCAGAAACAGGAAAAGTGTTAAAAATACTTTTACAAATGTGTATTACCTGTAAATATGAGGAACGTGTTAGGAATTGGTGATGATGATTCTCATCAGAGGTGAAGATACAAGCACCAGGAACAGATGTCATCCTTACGCAGGCATTAAAATGAATGATGACGCATCACCAAGATTCATTCAAGATTTTGTTGAGCTTGACTCATATGAACATATGGTGGTCACTTTTAAAGAGAACTGAACCCAAACTCCTTCAGAATAAAAGCAGAAAAACAAATGTAAAAAAAAAAGTTAACTTAGTGATGGAAGGAGAACAGATTCTGCTCTAACAAAAGGGAAACCACACAAAAAGTTGTTTGCTTACAAAAGCACTGCAGGGGAAACAAAACTCTATAGGCTTTTGTTTTTTAAATACGAAATTGTTATTCAAAAGCCTCACTATATCACTGTTTTGACTGCCCAGTTGACTCTCTCCTTTTTTGCATCCACACTCTCTGATTCTTTAGAGGTGGCAAGGGAAACATTAACAATAAATCCACTAGGAAATGTCAGTAATCAGATGAAATATAAAGATATTTGGAAACATTAATGTTACTTTTTCCAAATCACTGTTTCATATTATTTAAAGACACTTCAGAGAAATAATGAAATCCTCAGTACTTTCCTGTGAGGAAGCAAAGTCTTTAAAAATACAGACATTAAATCATTACCTACACTTAACGGATACAATAATTCAACCTAATTAAACATTAAGCATAAAGTTCTCACGTATTTAGGCCTCAATCCATCCAGTATCCATTAATTTCATGCAGAAGACTAGGTTTGTGACAGACAATGGAAATATTCTGGTGTATTTACTTACTCAGAGTACGAAGTATTTGTTAGGTCAAACTCTACTGTTATTTTCATGCCATAAACATGTTTTCTATTATTTCTGTCAAAATTAACTGTTCTCAAACATGAGGAGTAAAAGTAAATGAGATTCAGGAGAAAAGTAATTCATTCTTGAGATGGGGCAGGATTAGAGAGGTATTTTAATTTTCCATTCACTATCTTGGCACTCCCACTTCCAGAGACCAACGATAACCGAATCAAAGGCACGCAGAAGCTCCCACAATCTTACTCAGCCTCGTTCAGACAAGCACCTATTAATACACAGTAAAAAAATACAGGAGCAGTCACCTCCTCTTCACTTAATTAGGT
This sequence comes from Merops nubicus, assembly GCF_000691845.1. Taxonomy (NCBI): domain Eukaryota; kingdom Metazoa; phylum Chordata; class Aves; order Coraciiformes; family Meropidae; genus Merops; species Merops nubicus. The sequence goes on from NW_008618102.1 coordinate 55,380, forward strand.
CATGATTATTCTGCCTTCACACAAGACAAATCTCATTGCAGCAAAGAGTTTTCCTTCTGTTCACCTCCTCCATTCCCTCTTAGTCATGCATTCACGTTGTATGTAAAGTGACTGTATTCCTCAATCTCACAAACCATCACGGACAGGAAAGTTGGCAGGATTAAAAGACGTCTGTGATTACACTTTCTAGAAGAATAATTTATAAGTCTTCATCAGCCTTCGTCCTCAGAAGAGGAAAGCCTGCCACTATATGCCTAAGGTTAGGAAATCTTGCCCATTATACAGGCTTATGCTTTTTCTGAGGCATCAGAAGATAAACCAGATAGAACATCGGTCCAGTGAAACAAAACAGTTTACATTTGCTTCTAGCAATGGGTCAAAACTCAATTTTTCTTTTTTACATATTATTTCAGAGTTGAAAAGGCAGCTCTTGTCTCTCTTTATAGCTAGTTCTATAAATTCTGCTTTTAGCTTTTTGAATTTGAAATCAGAACTACTCTCAAGCGGTGTTTTCATACCAGCCCAATTTTTGAATGGTGTGTGTGTAACTCTAACCTTATAAATAAACACAGATGCTTTGCAACTGGTCAGTTCCAGGTGAAAAGTAACCTTGGCAATCTTGAAAATGATAGCTGGTCAGAGACTATGAATACTGTCTGAAACAAAACTTTTTATTATTACATTTTTTAAGATGATTCAAAGCCCACTAAAGTCAACAGAAAGATTCACATTGATTTTAGAAGGCTTTGAATCATGCCTAAAATTACTCTTTCATTACACTTTCATCCAACACAGTAAAACAAATCCTACAAATCAATATAATTCTATAAACACAGCAGTGCACATACAGATTATAAAAAGTTATAAAACAGATAATCAGGCTGTGTACACATAAGCAACAAAAAATGTTATTTCTTCCTGGGGTTAATTATCTTTGCACAATTCAAAAAGGTAATCACCTTAAATTATATTAGTCCTGCTAATGCTTTCTTGAGTAATTCTGACATTTTAAGGTTGGAAATTTATGGATAGCTATTAATGTATGAAATAGTTGCAGCAAAATTAAATCTACTCAACATTTTCCACTTCCTCAAAACACAACATTTTTCACATCATTTATTACATGAATAAATATTTTGTCAAAATTGAGAACAAGATGTTTTTCCCTATTATCTCTGCAAAAGTTCTGCATTTCTGCATAGAGCTGTTTGATAGTTAGGTAGATATAGGTAGTTTCTATCTATAGATAGAAACGATCTCTCCTTGGGCTTTAATAGGGTATTGATGGTATTTGTCATACACCACCAGGCAGATGAGTTTGGATAAAGCTACCTGTGGGTTGAGTTCACTGAAACTGGTCATGAGGACAAGCAGATGAACCTTGATGTATTTTTTCTGCAGGGAAGGCTGCATGTAGACACTTCTTGTGACCTACAAGTCAGATATCTTTGTTTATGTCAGTTTTCTAATACTTTTGTTTTTTTAAAGACGTCTGTTGAAAATTGAATGATGACCTAATGGGGGATAATAAAGAAACTCAGGGGTTGAAATGCAAAATATCGGAGAGACACAGAAGCAGGCAAGCAGATTGTTTAGAATATAGAGGCTACTTATAATTTGCAAGTGTAATGTCCTTTAGGAATTTCAGCAATCCATTAGGTCAAAGCATTGCATTTCTTCTCCTTTAAGACTGCTCAAATAGATGTCCCTCTTCTTGCATGCCTTTGTCCAGTTTAACAGCATCATCTGGTTCTCACCCATTCTACCAAACTGTGGCTCTGCCTACAGCACAAAAATCAAACTGCCACCTCAGATCATCCAAGAGAAAAAACATTGGTAGGAAGTTCTGATGTCCTTGAACTACTGAAACAGCATAGAAATAAACACTACCCAAATTGCAGCTATTACATGAAAATCTGTTCTAGGAAATTGTCCTCTTAAACCAAGACTCAGTACATCTTGATTCTTGGGGTACGAGAGCTATTCTGAAAAATAATCAAAATCATAGTACACAAAAAGAGGTGTAAAAATTCACAAGCTGAACTGAAGAAACATTAATAGAATATCACTTTGTTAACAAACATGTAATGTGGAGTTTTGATCATCACACTGCAGTGGCTTTTTTTCTAACAGTTTCTTCATTAACATCAGTGTAATTGCAGAAGGAAGAAAGAGCCTTTTGTCTACACCGGCTTTTAAATTGATATTTGAAGAGAGTTTAAATTTGATTTTAAAAAAGTGGTTTTGACAGTCTCTGTAGGTACAGATGAATTCTCAAACCACATCTAACATCCAGAAACAATTTCCTAAAAACAGTTTCAGCAGGGCAGAGCTGAAACTCTTAGCAAGAATTGACAAAGTAGTAGCCAGCCAGCTATACATTTTACTCACTTAACCATATGATGACCCATTCTGGTCTCTTCCACAGTGATGATGGTGAGCCCTTGGCCCAGGCTGCCCAGAGAGGTGGTCGATGCCCCATCCCTGGAACCATTCCAGGTGAGGTCAGTTGGGGCTCTGAGCAACCTGCTCTAGTGGATATCCCTGCTATCTGCTTGGAGCTTGGACTAGAAGACCTTTAATGTTCCTTTCCCACCCAAACCACTCCGTGATTCTATGATTGGTCACATGTATTCACAATCATTTCAGCTGGAACTCCGATGATTGTCTCCTTAAGCTGATATAAATCCACACAGAAAAACAAAATGTCACAGATCCCATTGTGCTCTAAGTCTCTAACCTACATTAGGGAGATTCTCTTTCTCAGAACCCCTTTCTCAGATAAGCTTCCAAAAGGGAAACTCCAAGGTTTCGTCACTATCAGACCAAGTCCAGCTTCAGCACTGCTGTTTCCTCTGCAATTCCTACAATACTTCAAAATAAATTTAGAAACTCACCCTGTGGGAGCTCACAGTATTCAACTATTTAAAGTGCCACAAAACAGCATGCTCAAAAGAAATGAAATACTGTGTTTAAAGTCAATAATATAGAATGGTAAAGCAAAACCTACAGCCACACACAAGCAGCAAATTCCCTCCCCAGACAGCATGGAAAATTTTAACTAGCAACAGGAGTTCATTACCATCTGTTTGGCCTTTGGTTTTGTTTCAAGGCTCAGCCCCACCACTCTCATCTATAATGCCCTGATCCAGTCAGCAACGACGTGCAGCACTGCACAGCACCTTCATATTGATTCATCCCAAACCCCTCACACACAAACACAGGTCACCACATCCAGTAACGTCGATACTCATCGTGCTCTGGAAAGAAAAAAACCCTCGGTTCTTTCTGCCTAAGTCAAAAAGCAGTTTTCTTTAATGACACAGGTCTCAGGGATGCCTTTGTTAGTACATCCGATGTTTTAGAGTAGGAAATTTATGGATGGCAATTAAAGCTGTACAAAATAGTAGAAACAAAATTTAACCCTTGCCTCTATGCTAAATAAACATATGAAAGTGTCAGTGGGAAAGAGAGTCACATAACCTTCCTTTCAATAGCCACCTTCTCTTCCCCCTCCCCAGCATCCCTCCCTCTGCCTGATGCAGTTTCCTAAGGGCTGCATTGTTGTATCTGCTCCTGGAAAAGCCTACTAAAAGAAATAAGTTTCTCAGGTATTTACTGTAAAAATTGCACCCATAAATACATGTTAAAAAAAAAATATTTATTTTTGCTATCTTCCAAAATGCAAGATAGAATCAGCACAAGCTCTTGTGACTCCCTCTCATTAAAATCTTTTGCTTAGTAAAATAATAGTGAAGATGTCTTAGCATACCTCTTTCATGTGAGTAAATTTATTTCCTTTATACATTTATATCCTAGTTTAAAAGGGATTTCTCAATATATAGTCCTGACACAAGCTGAAGCAAGCATAGTCATTCAACTTTATAGCTAAACCATGAGACTGGTATGAAGGAAATTATTCTTAAACAAGTCTATTTTTGGACTATGCTTGTATTTAAGTAGATTTAACAGCATATAAAAATAAGGAGATAAATGTTGAGACTGAGAAGAAAAAAGGAAAAGAATTTAAAAACAGAGTAAACAGTAGTAATTGCACATGTGTTCAGAAATTCTCTCTGTAAGGATGAATGATGAAGCTGACGGTGAAAAGTGAAGAATCATAAATGCAGTAACAGAGCAGGTGTTGCAAAGTTAATTAGGAAATCTCCCAAATGTTTCCATAAAAATGCAATAGCCCATTGTGTGTAAGAAGACAAAATTGTATTTCATAGAGAGCTGTAATTTTGCCATGTAATTATTGGACAGCACTGCAGTCTTCTCAGACAGGTTTTCAGACCCTAGGTTATAATGACCAGCAAGAGTGAGGAGTTCCTGCTCCACTGTATTTAAGAGATTTCACATAAGACAGCCAAAGGAAATTAGAAAGCATGGTATTTTCATGAAAAACCCTTTTCAATTATCCTTGTAGCCAAATAATGTTACAGCCGTATTCACAGTATTACAAAGTTATTACCTGGCCTAAGTAAAATGAACACAGTAGTAGAACTTAATTGGAAGTAGAAAATTGGAAAGTTCCACACAACAGTTGCTGAATAAGGAGAAAAGCATGGAATGAAGGGCACCACTGCTTCCTGAAAGCCACTGTAATGACACTGATGATAAAGTATATGGAAGATTCGCCTCTCTCAGAACATGGGGAGACCGGTGCTGTGTACACTTGACAACCCTACCCAAAATGCAAGGGAATCATTAGCATCTATTCACCATGACAGAGCCAAGCAATAGAAGCTTTCTTTAGGCCTTGCTAAAGCAGAGTTCCAGCCAAAGACTATTTATATGATTTGATGGAAGCTAACCAGTAAAACAAGCATTAAAAGATGTTCTTTATCTAAATTAAATTAAATACTACTCGATTGCTGAAGTTGCTCTTCAGGGTATTGACATGCCTCATTTTAGCCAGGTTTTAAAAAATCATAAACCTTGTTGCTGTGTGTTCTGCATCCCACTTGACTGTTGTTGTCCAACATGTGTAACACCCACTGCACTCCACGCTCTGCACAGAAAGTAGGCACAGCAGAAGGCAACTGAAGGCTGGCTTGTTTGGTTATGTGCAGCTATGAATGGAAGGTAGATAAAAGAAGAGGATGAGATGAAAACAGTAAGACTCAAGAGCTACTTAAGCTATACATTAATGTGGCCTGTGAATTTAGGCAAGACTGTACAGTTCAAAAAACCCTTTAGGACTATTATGTTGGCTGTGGCAGAAGCCCTCCACTTTTTTATTGAAGTCACAGAACCAGAAAGACTTTTGCATTCTGAAAGTGGAAGTTATTCGAACATACAACAAACTTCCTAGAGGAAGGGAGAAAAAGGGATGGTTGAAAAGAATCTGCTCCTGGACTGACATGTCCCTTTCCTCTTGAATTGTTTTCTAGTCCAGTAACTTCCGGTAATTTTCTGGGTGACAGTAGCTTCTGCACAAGCCACACTAAAACCCTCTAAGTCCATGACCATGAGAACTGTGAAACTGTCTCATGGCTGTTCTCACCAAAGCCTTGGTCTTCCTGGTGACCATTTGCCTCACTCCTCTGTAGCTCCTGGGAAACACAAATTCCCTTTACCTTCGGAGGAGTCCATCTGATCCAAAATCACAGAACAGCTGAGTTTGGAAGGCACCTACAGGAATCAGCTATTAACATACTCCTGCTCCAGCAGGGTCAGCTATAGCAGGTTTCTCAGCACCTTGTCCAGTTGTGTGTTGAGTACCTCCAAGGATGGAGACTCCACAGCCTCTCTGGGCAACCTGTCCTGTGTTCAGCCACCATCACAGTAAAAATATGGCTTTTTTTTATGTTCAGATAGAATTTCCTGTGTTTCAGTTTGTGTCTCCTGTCACTGGGTACCACTGAGAATAGTTTAGCTCCATCTTTTATTCAAACTTCCATCAGATATCTATAAAAAAATATAAGCTTCACCCCTGAGCTTGCTCTTTGCAAGGCTAAACTCTGCTATCTCAGCTTCTTCTCATATAAGGGGTTTTCTAGTACCTTGCATTTACAAAAGGACATTTTGGGGGGGGAAGAGTCTGGTTTGGAGACTTCATTTTAGTGTGATAAAAGTTAAAACATTTTGGGCTTTCCATCACAAGAACAGCTGTACAATATTTGCTGCCTCACTTTCTTCAGTGTTCCAATTAAAGATTGCATAGATCCTGGGCTGGAAAGTGTGGAAATGGGAGACACTAGGGATAGAAAAGATTACCAATCCCCTTTAATTCATGCTTTCAAATGCAGAGCTATAATTGCAATTTTAATCACATGTATTCTGCGTGTGCATTGAATACAGAGGTCTTCGTGTGTCAACTAGCACCCAGTAAAGCTGCAGGGATTTTTTCCACTTTAATGTATTCATGTTAACATGTAAAAAGATCCATTTTAAAGGCTAGGAAAAAAATAGTAAGTGACAGCTTCCACTATAACTGTCAAAAACAAGCGGATATAAAACTCCAGCTTGCCACTAATGGCAGGGTACTTTTTTGTTTTGCCTTCAAACACTTCAAAACCAACCTGTTCAAGGTGGGTGGCAAACCCCTATTTTATGCCCTACGGATAAACGTCACAGACTGTGCCACCAGATTAGCTGAACAGGTCTGTTGAGAAGAGCTGAAAGTGAACACCAGTAATGCTACAGGCTTTTGAGATAGTTTTACTTTGGATTTTATGTCTTTTTTACATTGCCACTTTTAGTAGGATGACTTGCTTTACACAGTAAGCTTTGTGTTTTGTGAAATCTTAGTCTGAATGCTTATAACCGTCAAATGCCTGAAGTCTTCTGCACTTCTTGTTTCAATTTCAAACATATTTTCTTTTACTACAGTATGGTGGCAATTTTGTCACCACTATTTAAATAAAATGGAAGAAATCACAGGGTAAAACACTCTTTTCTAGGACTATGGGTTGCAGATGCTGATTCTAAGCTGGTTTTGAACTGATGCTTTCAAACTTGCTGTGAAAACATCACACTGAACACATCCACCAACCTTGAAAGGGTCTCAGCTACGTTTAAGGTCAAAAATTAGAACTTTTCAAATACCAGCATCTACAATGGATAAACGTATCGTCAGGACTTAAAATTTGATTAACTGGAGAAAGTCAATAGCATTCCACTGTTAACTCACTCCTTTTTTAAAATCCACACAACAGTCTCACATATAAACGATGCAAACCAGCCTTAAAGAAAAGGCTGGAGTCAGCAGGTAAGGTTCACCCCAGCCCTAGCAATAAAATTTTACTGAAGATAATGAAGCTGGATGATTTTAAATCCCTTTAGGAGATCAAAGTCTCACCCAGTATTTCCTGACAGGTGTTATGTTACAGTCCAAGTTGAATAAAGAATTAAAAATTAAATTAGGAGTATGAAAGAAAAAAAAACAAAACCAACAAAACAAAACAACCACAAACAAACCACATCTTGAGAAAATTTAATCATTAAAATGGAAAATATATTATTTTCTTCCAAGACATCAATATTTTATCTAGCAATATTTTCCAGCAAATATTAACCATGAATATTTAATATATACATGTCCACAATTTATAAACAAAAATAGAAATGAAAGATGTTAAACTGATCCTGGATACACTCCTATAAAGTATTAAACTGAATCATATCACCAAATCTATGGTAAATTCAACAGTTAGAAGGCAGTTCTTTCTGAAAAATGCATTCCAGCTAGTACAGCTTGCAAGTGTATTTTTGTTAAAGTGCATAGTTTTAGCTATGCAACATATTCTGCAGTCATATCAATTTCAATTTAATTTCTCCTGGAAATATTTTGAGATCTGGGTCTCTGTTCTCAACATAGAAAAAGGACCAGACAGAAATGAATAGCTCAACTTTGCAATCCAAAATAAACTACTTCAACACAATTCTGTTTTCCAAAAGCATTCCAGAGCCCTTCTTTCCAGCCCAACTGGCAGCGTTGTTATCCGTCTCCTAGGGCAGTACCACCAGGCAGCAAGGAAAATACAAGTGGATCAACTAAGCTGACATTTTGATTAAAATGATTTAGAAGTACTTACAGAAGGTGCTGAGCCAGGGCATCTCTGGAGGAGCTAATCTCCAACTGAGAGCAGTATCAGAGATGACCCCAGCATCTGTCCTGCTCCTGGAAAGCCAGGCTGGAATAAACTTGGAACAAGTCAACTGTGATTAACTCTATCCAGCCCATTTCAGCCCACAGTAGCAGCCACATCTAGTTCTTCATGAACATCTGCTTTCAGCCCACTCTGCTCTCAACATCTCCGTTACCTGAAGCTCCATTCCCTGTGCCCACCGTGGCTGTGCTCCCACTCAGCTCCTTCCCTACTGCTGCAGCCAAGAAGGACTGATTATTCCTACTGCTTCTTTACTGATAGTCTTGCTCTAACCTGTAATCCTGCTGGGTTTCCCTCT